>NW_024039518.1:3155000-3311290 GCF_016077235.1 Cyprinodon tularosa | reverse complement strand
GCCATGCCTTCGGCATGTGGCCCCCCTAATAATACGCGGAATAAATATGTGCAATAGTAGTAGGTGGGCCATGCCTTCGGCATGTGGCCCCCCTAATAATACGCGGAATAAATATGTGAGATAGTAGTAGGTGGGCCATGCCTTCGGCATGTGGCCCCCCTAATAATACGCGGAATAAATATGTGCAATAGTAGTAGGTGGGCCATGCCTTCGGCATGTGGCCCCCCTAATAATACGCGGAATAAATATGTGCAATAGTAGTAGGTGGGCCATGCCTTCGGCATGTGGCCCCCCTAATAATACGCGGAATAAATATGTGCAATAGTAATAGGTGGGCCATGCCTTCGGCATGTGGCCCCCCTAATAATAAGCTATAATAATACGCGGAATAAATATGTGAGATAGTAGTAGGTGGGCCATGCCTTCGGCATGTGGCCCCCCTAATAATACGCGGAATAAATATGCGAGATAGTAGTAGGTGGGCCATGCCTTCGGCATGTGGCCCCCCTAATAATAATACGCGGAATAAATATGTGAGATAGTAGTAGGTGGGCCATGCCTTCGGCATGTGGCCCCCCTAATAATACGCGGAATAAATATGTGAGATAGTAGTAGGTGGGCCATGCCTTCGGCATGTGGCCCCCCTAATAATAATACGCGGAATAAATATGTGCAATAGTAGTAGGTGGGCCCCCAAATATATTTTTACTAAGTATCTGGCATTTAATACATCCCTGGGCCATGCAAAATCACATAAATCCACAATAAAATGATGAGCTCCATAGTTTTAGGGAATGATATGATAAAGTCTGAAAATGTTTTGTTTATGTCTTCATTTTCGCGACCATCTCCGCCCCACAACAACAACTAGAAACTTGATGAACTGCTGTTCAGCTGATTCTTACTGCAGGACATGGCTGAAGACTTTCCGGGTTGTTAAAAAATGTGAACCTACACTGGAAAAAATCAAAATCAAGATAAGTCATGTTTTCTTAAAATAAGTAAATTTTTTCTTGAATCGAGGAGATAAGCAAGACACAATTTACATTTAAAACAAGAAATAAAATATTTATTTGTCTTATTTCAAGTGTATAATATCTAATTACCTTATTTTAAGAGTAAAAATCCTCATTCAATTTGCAATTTATCTTATTTATCTACTCAAATTAAGGATAAATACGCTTAATTTAAGACATTTTCACTTATTTCTATATCGTTTTGCAGTGTGCTCCATCCCCAATTAGCCAGAACTCCACTCATGGCAAGGAAATGCTCCTTCAAAAAGCTTTATAAAAGGTTTTCAGAGTTTAGAGTCCTTTCCAGGATCTGTACACCTCCAAGACTCTGTGGTGTGCAGGGTAGATTGTGGCTGATCCCTCTCAACCCTAGCCACAAACTTTTTCAGTCACTTCCCTCTGGCAGGAGGCTGCGATCCATCAGGACCAAAACCTCACGCCACAAGAACAGTTTCTTCCCATCCACTACCAGCCTTATTAACAAGGCCCAGAGACTATGGAAGAAAAACAGTCTCATTTGAATCTGCCTTTTTTAACTCCAAATTTTAAACACTGCATTTTTTTAGACATTGAATTCCTTACACTCAATTTTTTTCTGGTAAAAATTCACCAGAAAAAAATTCAGCTGCAAAAAATTCACCTGCAAAAATTCAGCCGCAAAAGTGTTGATTTCAGTTGCCGCAAAAGTTTCGGCTCAGTTGTTTCACCCAGTCTGATAAGAGGAAAAACTCTAAAAGCTGTCTGTTAGTAGCTAACTAACTGTAATTCTGTATTTTGTATATAGCTATGTACTATATATAGTATATTGTATGTTTGATACAGGAGTGTTTTATATAGGAGTGTTGGTCTGGTGGTTAGAGCGGTGCACTTGTGCTCTTAGAAGGTTGCAAGTACCAGGTTCAATCCTCACTCTGGGTTCCTGACCAAAACCTCCTGACCAAAACCCTTATCCCCTGATTGCTCCCAGGGCACCACACAATGGCAGCCCCCGGCTCACCAAGGACATATTGTATACAGCTATAGATTCTGTATATATATCTAATTTGTCTGCACCATCAACACCAAGTCAATTCTTTGTAATTGCAAAGCTACTTGTCAATAAATATGATTCTGAATAACTGCTAAACTATGCCAACATGCTGCAAAACTGAGAAAATTCAAATTCTCTTAAAGTTACAAAATAATTGGGAAGTTTTTAACTTAAGTGCAGGTGGTTTTTCCAACTATATGCATTTCAGTGTATACACATTGGGCCGGATCTATCAAAGGTTTGCGTGTATAAAAACGTGAGCTATTTCACTGCGCACGCTAAAAAATGTACAAACTGATCTATCAACAGCGTGCTAAAAGGATTTTGTCTTTAAAACGTTCTAAATAGCGCCTCTTATCCATTTAGTAATTTTTCTGCAATGAATATGCAATATGGGGTGTTTACACGCAAAAGTGCGTCTTGTGGGAGGAGAACATGTAAATATATTAATTTAGCACTCGCAAAGCGATTTATTAAACCTGAAAGCAATTTTGCTAACGGTATCTGACTCTATATTTAACGTGTTTCAAAAGAAGGTGCAAATGGTCTGTATGCGTAATTGCGCACACATGGCAGCGGTTATTGTCGCAAGAAGGAGACATCGAAATGAAGCAAGGAGACGCAGAGAACGCGTTTTCACTCTGTGTGAATATTTTTGGAATGAACGAGGAAACGATCATCAAAACATATTGTTTATCCAGCATTGCCATTTTGGAGCTGTTGGGGGAACTCCGAATGGATTTGGAGCCAGCCACAAGGAGGACCCACGCAATACCAGATATCACAAAACTCCTTGCAGCATTGCACTTTTTTGCATCTGGGTCATTCCAGCGTGCGGCTGCAGCGAGAGCTTGGATCTCCCAATCTCGTTTTTCAGAAGTGCTGTCCGACGTTCTAAATGCCATGTCGCCCTGACGCCCCACCGGAGAACCACGACCTCCCCCCTGCGTCTGTGGAGCAACATGCCAATGCTGCGGGGATGCGTAAGCGCAGTCATCTTATCCACAGTCACTTCATGTGAGCCATTTGGTATGTGCATTCTTCTACAGGCCAATACAAAACACCTGTTTTTTTTTTGTTTTTGTTTTTTTTTGTTTTTTACTGCGGTGAAGTAGAAATTCAGCCACATACCACCTTAGGGAATAAAGGTTGCCAAAGTTTATATATATATATATATATATATATATATATATATATATATATATATATATATATATATATATACATATATATATACATATATATATATATATACATATATATATATTTTTTTTTTTGTTGGAAGTCACTGTAAGATTTAAATTTCTTAATGCACTAGTTTGTAGAAACTACAAACTACTTTACCGCAAACAGCAAAACGCGCAAAACCGTCATTTAAATAGGGCGTCTCCAACAGATTTGCACCTGCCACCAGTTACGCAATCACTCTTGTTAAATCACCCGCAAACCATGGTTCAGCCCCTCGCGCAAAGTTCCAGTAGACATACCCAAAACTGTCAAAACTTCTTAACTATGATTATATTATGTTAATAATTTAACAGACTAAAGCTCATCTGATCTCATTAAGATGTTTAAATTTGCCAAATCCAAAGACAGTTTATTAACCATAAAATCACATAACTCTTTCTTGCTTGTCTTTACTTGTGTTTTGTCATGTTTTTTGTCTTTCCACTTTATCTTAACACTGTTTATTATTCACTGCTTGCAGCCATGCAGCTTTTAAGCCATCAATTTTATTGGCTGGTGAGCACAACGAGGAGTCCAAGCTAATAAAGGTGAATCGCTCTAATGGGATCACGTTACTCAGTAATTAACTGTAGTACTGTAAAATAAAGTGGGAGACAATGTTGCTGACAAGGACAGTAAGCATGAATCTCCTGAATTAACTTCCTGTTACAACAGAGGACCCAGCTGTTTTATTGTAAAGAGACATAATAACTCAGGTTGTTTTAGTGGGACCCCACAGCAATCATTACAGTGGATAAATATTCAAAAACCCTTTTTTTTGCTGGTATTTTGTGAGGTGTTGATTGTATATTTTCATTTAGAGCCACTGCATTCAAGAGACAGTTATGTTCCTAATGTGTACATCAGTCATTATTCATTGTAATCCTCTCAAAATCTGCACCATATTCTTATGAATTACAGTGCAATGAAGGTGAATATGGTTTCATTATATATAGATGCTATTCAGCCAATATCCATAGTGACAGCTGTTCCACAGCATTATTTGATAAAGTAATAAAGCTTTATTTTGTTTTTGGCTTTTAATTTGTTATTTTTTTGTATCCAAAACAAAATCTCAACATTTGCGGATTTAATCAATTGAGCAACATCTAGTCTGTGTTTATCTCAAAGGGCTGAGGTTCAGACAGGAAGCAAAGGTTCAGGATAGCAAGAGAAGCAAATTTCTAAGTCAAATTGGGTTGATGATCGTGACATAGGCTACAACTCTCTCTTAGGAAATGAAAAATGGGATTTACAGTGTATTACAGATGGAACAGTATGTCATGGTTTTGGTTCTGTTCAAGCTTTATCTTTGAGTTTCCATTGGTTTTATTTCCATTTTGTGTTAGTCTACTTATTTTTTACTATATTTGATTTCTTAGGTATTTCTTGTTTGTTCTCTGTTGCGATCTTGTGTCAGTCTCCTTTTCCGTAGCTCCTTTCTAGAACCCTCTGTTCACACCTGCTCCCAATTTGCTGATTAGCCTGGTCTCCGTTTCTCTCTCCCATATATGCACCTCCTGCTCAGTCACTGTAGCTGTTGTGTCGTAAATTCCTTGCCCCCTTGTTGTGAGTATTCCTGGTTCTCAGTTTTTGTGGATTCATGTTTTTGGATTTTTGCTTCTTTTACCCCTTTTTTTTTTTTGCTTTTAAATCTGCTAGTAACCACCTTCAGCTTCAGTGTCTGCATTTGGGTCCTCTTCATACTTCCACCCTACTTGACAATACAAGCCAGCCAGAAATAGAACCAGCAGACTTCGACTCAGTTTGGGGCAACAGCTCAATAAGCAGGAGGAGCAACTGGCATTGTTACAATTGGAGGATAAACAACTGGCTGCACAATGGGGCAAGTTTTTGATCACGTTTTCGTAACAAATTACCTTTCTTGTGAATCAGATCCAGAGGATTCAGAGCCATACTCCTACTTCAGGCCTCTTTCCAACACCCAACTTGACAGTAAAAACCAGCCACAGTGACTGAGCAGGAGGAGTGTATATATACATATATGGTAGAGAGGAACAAAGACCAGGCTAATCAGCAGATTGGGAGCAGGTGTGAACAGAGGAGTCTTCAAAGGAGCTAGGGAAAAGGAGACCGACACGAGGGAAAACAAGAAATACCTAAGAACTAAAATACAATCAAAAACAACCAGAATAACACAAAATGGAAATAAAACCGATGAAAGAAAACAGAACCAAAAGCATGACACGGTAGGTGTTAATACAGCAGCTGATTCGCATTCTATTCTGTTTCTGTTCATCGTTTAGCTAACTAATGGTGCATTGCTTAGTTCCATGAACAATATTTAGGTTATTTTGTTCAAATGCTCATTGTTAAGATACAATATTCACCAGAGCACGATACCTGAAGAATGAGAGTTTGAAGGAAAACACAGAAAAACACCAGGGATTCAAGAGTAGACTACTTTTCTTTTTACCATAAACGATTTATCATAAACATACATTTTGGTAAGATTTCAGTTGGTACATAATATAATTTAACTGTCTTTAACACAAATATTAAAAAGTCTACATATACTTTTATAATAAGTCGTAAAATGATAGAAACAAACCATTTTATTCTGGCTTTAAAAAAGACAGAAGTTTTAACTTTTTGGGTTAGTTAAAATGTAGTGTTTGAACACAATGGAAATTAGTAACCTCAGAGGAACTGATGTGCTTTAAAAAAATATGTAGTATTGTGAAAAACTGTGGGTTTATTAAGCTAACGCTGTTAGAATATAATAATAATTGAACTTCATTGATCTCACACTGGAGAAATTCACTTTCTGCATTTAACCCATCCCCTTGGGGAGCAGTGGGCTGCCATTGTGAGGTGCCCTGGGAGCAGTGTGGGGTTAAGGGTCTTTCTCATGGAACCAGTGTGAAGTCAAATGAGAAAAGAGGGGGAAAAAAAAAAAAAAGTGCACTGTTTCACACGGACCTGTGCAGGTTGTGGGGATCAAACTGGGTACTTGCAACTTTAGAACAAGCGCACTGCTCTAACCACTAGGCCAATACTCCCCCCTTTTTTAGCTTAGGATTCCAAGCTCTATGCTCTAACCACTAGGCCAACACTCCCCCCTTTTTTAGCTTAGGATTCCATGCTCTATGCACTAACCACTAGGCCACCACCTCCCCATCAACCGGGAAGTTAAAGCTTGGACATAAACGTGTATTTCAACGGGACAATGATTATTAGCATACCACAGAAGTTCTTAAGTGGTTTATGGATAACAAAAATGTTTTGGAATTACCATTACAAAGCGTCGATTTTTCAGATGAAATTATGATTCTACTACATACCGAGAAAATTTATATTTCTCTTTTAAAAACTTTATATAAAACCTTCTCCTCGATTATTCTGTCATTTAATAACACAGACTAAATTAAACTAGGGTTGCTTTGGTTATTGTTGGTCAGTGGAAAAAAGAGCTTTCTATCGTGTATAAAAACAGGGTTTAAATTGAATATTCTTTATATATATATATATATATATATATATATATATATATATATATATATATATATATATATATATATATATATATATATATATATATATATATATATATATATATATAACAGATCAAGAAAAAAAAAGGCATTTGACATGTTACCTGCTGCTGATTACAATTATAATACAGGCCTTTGTCCTCTTGTGGTCACTCTAACACAATCTGAAAATAGAGAATAATCCCCAGTTTCTCTGTCAGTATTTACAGACCAGATAGCAATCAGTCCATGAAAATGTTTTTTTATAGGTTTTTGAAAAAATGGCACTAGTTGAGTTTCAAACTAACACAAAAATGTGTGTGTCTGTGTATATATATATATATATATATATATGTCAACTCATTAGTTTATTTTTTAAAGGAAGCTCTGTATTTTTTCAGTCATGCATTTAAAAGTTTGCAAAATGATCTTACCTAACAGCCCTTAACAAAAATAACATTTTGTATGAGGTTATGTTCGTGTACCATTTCACTCTGAGTCATCCAAAGGTCTGGTCAGATCAGCAAAGGCAGAATGTGAATTTGTACAATAAAAGATAAACTTTTTCAACATAATTAAACTTTTCCTATAATTTTTTTTCAGGGCCCTTCTAGGTTAATAAGTTTAGCTTTGCAACTGTCATTATTACTGATCCAATGTACATTGTAAGTTTTAACATATAACATGGAACTGTTTTTCCATTCAATATGCTCTATTGGTTTAAATTTATGTGATAAACCAACTTGAAGTAGTACATTATTGTGATGTTAAAAAAATTGCACTCTCACTTTTAATTTTTCCTTCAAATTAAAATCTGAAGAGTGTGGCAGCATCAGTACACGGTAAAAAAAAAAAAATACCAGCTCATTTCATTGATAGACCAATGTTCTTATCCAATAACTAAATCTAACTCAGAGTGAATCAAGACTATCTGTGAAAATCTATTTTAAAATGTCTTCACAGATTCTCAATGGGATTTAGGTCCACACCACTTCAAGATATTAAACATTACTACTTTTTAATTTAGTTGTATGTCTAAGCTCAGCTTTTGTTGGAAGATTAACCTCCATCCCTGTTTAAAGTCTTGAGCAGCCCGCAGATTTATTCCCGTGTTGTCTTATATTTTGCTCCGCCAAGGAAAGGCCAAGGTACAGTAAGTCCAACTGCAAGTCAACTAGGAGTCGCCTATGTACAGATAAAGAACAACTAAAACCATTTAACATCTGTACTATTAATATTTAATTATATTAATATAATAACATTAGGCAGAACCATACTGTAATTGAATAAAGCTATGGTAAGTATTATTTCCAGAAATGTAGAAGTCAATTTTTGAATTTCTGCACATACACAAGAGCATCCTACCTGCTCTTTCACCATGGCGTAAAATAATCTCCCAAATGTACTGTGGTTTTATTTATTTATTCTGAGTCCTTCCTCTTCTTGATTTAAGACTATTCTTTGGGGGGGGGGGGGGTTCTCAACCATTTTTTAAGGTACACAGCGAGAGCAGTGGAGTCTCAGTGAAAGGCTCTCCACAGACATAAACCCTTGAAGTGTCCATGTGCAGCAAAAGCATGTGCATTGGCATTAGGGTTTGTTTTTTGTTGATATGTCTGCAAGGTCCGTGCGGCTTCCATGCCCCACCGCGTGGCCTCCGTGAAAGGTTCAAAACTCGATCAATTATAACCATGCTGACAGATTCAAGTTATGGTGTTATCACTGCTTGTGCTTTGGGCTGTACAAGCCAGAAGGTGGGAAAAGCCACACAAAGTATAAAAAGCTGCAGACATTGTGACAGGCAGCTAATCAACAATAAGTTGAGGACTCATCCAGAGTTACCATGCTTGCCTTGCCCATCCCGTCAAGAGAGGAGGAGAATGTGATTCAGTGGGAAAAGTAGCAGACTTTTGCCGTCACAGTTTCCTCTTGATCACATGTCGATGTGCCCCTTGGCAAGGCACCTAAACCCTAGTTGCCATCTGACTGGTATAGGGATGTGATTGCGCCGTGGAACATCCATTAAGTCGTCTGTATGACTGAAATAAAGCACTAGATAAATTCAGCCATTTACCAACCTTTTGCAAACTGGAGATCTTCTTTATGGGTATTGAGTCAATGAAAGGCTACCAATATTGACTAGTTGAGTCAGAGTTCACCTTAAATTCATGTGAGACAAACATATGTTTTGTTTTTAATTTTATAAATGTAAGTGGGATTTAATGAGAAGGGAAAATTTAACATTTTTAAATGCAGCTCACTGTTGTGTTGTGCTATATTTTAAAACAGGCTACTCATGTGATCCTTTCGGGCCACCTGGGGCCTCCTACTGTCTAGTGGCCCCTGGTTTAGATAGACAAACTTGTCTTGCTACTGTATGTTAATTTTTTCAATTTTGCCATTCTCTCTTTCTTTTAACCTAACATGCCGTAACTGATTAGTGTTCATTTTTGACATGAATGGAAAATATACAAAGTAGGCAGCAACCTTCTGAAATAGTCGCCTGTTGAAATAGTAAGGGTATTTCTACAGGTGACTTAAAGCTGACGTATTGTCTGAATGAAACCAGGATAGTGGCTTCTTAATTGCATACTTCATAACAGTTGTAATTTTTCTTTTGAAAGAGAACCATTTTACATAAACCCTGGCTGATTATAGTGGATATTGTTAATCTGGTCCTGCCGTAGGCGTAATGCTGCTTCTTTGTTAATATTTTTACAAAGCAGATTGGTTAGACTATAGCCTATTTATAATTACATGTGGTAGTTATACTGAACCTCAGGATTTTTTAAGAGAATACAGATATTCTTTGTCTTTTATTTCATGCTATTTTCTGTGACCAAAATATATTTTTCCCCAGGTCTTAATGAGATGAATTGTATATCAATCAAATCATTAACGCTGTAGAATCGAAACATTTTACCAAAGGGTTCAGATGACACAATAAATGCCTTAAAATCTTCGTTGTTTTTGCTGATATTTAAGGTAATATCTATCCTAATTGAACTAAAGAGTTAATTTTTTTTGTAGTTTTGATCACACCAATATAAATGTTTTAAAAAATAAGCTTTTTTGTGAAGTGTTTGATTATATGTTACTTGGAGACTTTCTACTAAGGCAACTGCAGACAGTAACCTCTTTTCCACTGGTTTGTACAATGCTTTCTCCAAATTAAAAACAGCATTTTTAAATAAATGAAATACAATAAGTTGAGGACTGAACTTGACTAACATGTTATTAGTAGTTAATAACAGATAATATCTTTGACTTTATAATAGATTTAATTGATAAAGTTTAGAAGGACTTGCCTGACTCATGATTTGATGTGTACAGTCGATAGACATAAAAAACACGTTATTTGGACGGAGGTGGCGTGCCTTTAAAAGTATAGGGGCAAAGAGTTGAATTCAAAGGTTTACATAAACTGTACATTAATACCATTTCTTCTTTATCACTATGCAACATTAAATCAAACTGAACTATTCTTGTTTAAGGTCCGTGAGGGTTACTCAGAGGACTCTGTTTGCCCGATTCCAGAATAATTAAAGATATTTTACAAAGTGTTCGATCGTCATTTGACCACGGGAAGGGATGTTTCTCAGATAGTGTACACTAAGAAGGAAACATGTTTAAGCATTAACAGAATTCATTCCAGTCAAGTTTAACAAAATCATTGACATAAGCACAAATTGCAGAGGATGATCGCACCTTCTACAGTATCTTAGGCCTTTTTTCATCTTGACCATTAGCTGGGGAACAAGCAAAATGGCAGAGAGCTTCTACATACTTCTCAGTTTATGCAAAAAGTCCGCCAGAAGGTGCCTCCCCTAAAACCCACAGTCAGCATCAGACAAGGTCGGACTGGGAATGATTTTCGGCCCTGCTGTTTTTCCATCTACACTGCCCCTGCCCCCACCCCCTACCGAAAAAAACAAAACAGAAGCACAATCAAACATGTGCGTCTCAACTGTGAAACACAATACGAACACACGTTGTGGATTACCCGATCTATCCCAAGCATCACAAGACGACCATCACCAAGACTTCTGCAATGCGTTTTTACTGGCTTTGGTTTTTAACACGGATGCAACAGTGACTGCTGCTGCTGCGTAACGTCCATACCTGCACGAAACCAGCCAGAATCCCACTCACTTATATTAGGTCTACAATGTAAGACCGAGTGTTGTAAAAACACCAACATAAAACAATACAATAAAGAGGCAGACAGGCACTTCTGCAAGAATGAAAACATTAAAGTTCAGCAGAGTGTAATAATTCACTGCGACTCTAGGTGGCATGTGAGCAATGAAACGGAATTATGTAAAAGATGCAAAACCCTATCATGCACCACAACATATTTTTGCAAAATATAAAATAAATTCGCCAAATACAAGAGGAACATCGTAGTTTGGTTTAAAGATGGCATTTTAGTTTTATTATAATTTAGTTTGTTGCAAGGATTTTACAGTTTGAAGAAATAGAAAATTACATCATATGCCAACGGTCACAAGGATGTGCAGGACAAGGAAGGGCTGTATATACTGCATGCATCATTCAGGGGGTTAACATTGTATTACTTCTTGAGCTCCTTAAGTTATTTACTGTCACAGGTAGGAGCTTCGGCCGGAGAAGAAGTGTTGGGGCCGGTATGATTTAAGGAAGGCGGGCCCTCGCACGCTGAAATTAGGACAGATTACCAGTCCGCGCCTGGCATCAGACCTTTCTCACACAGCTCCACAGCATTACCGTATGAGGTGATGATAGAGCCTCTCTGATAGTCCTCATAAGTCAACGTAAAAATGTCCATTTGGCTGACTTACATGGAAAGTGAACAGATACAGAAATGAACAAATATAACAGTTATTTAAAACAGAAAATGAAATAAAAAGAATTTGATCATTGACAAAAGACTATTAATTTAACTTCCTTTAAATTGAGAAATCACATACTCTATATATATCTTTGTCATTAAGCAAGTTAATAAAGGCCTGTCGTTGGAAGTATTTTAAGGCACACCTTTATTTATGACATATTGGGAAATAAAACAGGAAACATGGAAGCCATCAGGAAGGAAATGGTGGACCTCCACGAATCTGGTTTGTTCCATGGTACAATTTTCATGTGGCTTACGTAACCACATTCATTCGTTCAAACATGTATATACAACTGGTCATAATGACCATATTATGTTTAGAAATTAAATGAAGGAATTTACAAACGTGGGAACAAATTTGTAATACAACGTTGGCAACATCATTTTGAGCGAATTAAATAAAAAAAACTTTATTTATGCCGAGTCAAAATTAAATGTTACTCTTATAGGTGTTTCTTCAAGGAGTTATGTGTAAATGTTAATAGCTGCAGTCTGGAAGCACCTCCTGTATCAAGCTGTCAAGTGTCTTCAGTCTCTGAAGACACTTCAAACAAACTTTAATATCAAACAGAAACAAGTGAAATAAATTCAAAAAGGATTTTATTCAAACTGCTGTATTTGTTAAGAAAGAAAAGCTGCCCATATCAATGTAGTCCTCTGTGAAAAAGCAATCACTACCCAGGGAATAAGTTTTGTTAATAGTTTAAGAATGTTTTATTACAAACAAGATTGTACAATTAAAGGGAAAACAGAAAAACATAATATGAATATTATAAGATGTATAATTAAAAGAGATGTCACACTATTCACAGCTTTACAGCTTGATGTTGCAAACTGTCTTTGTCTCATGTTGGCTGATCCTTGGGTAGTTGAAATTAAACATTTAGTAGTCTATAACTCCTTATAAAAAAAGCTAGATTATGTAGTTATAATAAGTGGAATTATATTTTTCACACTTTCATGCAAATTTTTGTACGCAGATACTGTAGAAATAACATATGACCTATGAATGTGTCAGGCCTCCCTCAACCCATAGCTGTGCCATCTTTAGTAAAATATCTAAATCCTTTTTAAACTAGGTAACGTTTGGACATTACCATACTTCTACCCTGAGACTATTACATCGTACTACTTCCTTTTTTTTTTTTTTTGCCACTCTCCCAATAACCCTCATTCTTTCTAGCTGTTACTCACCCTGCCTCTCTCAGTTATTCTCCACCAGAATGCCATCTTCTCCTTGTCCATATATGTCCGTATATCTTTCCGAGGGTCAGTTTGCACCGTCGGCATTTCTGTGTTTCCTGTGCTCGGCCTGCCTTCATTACAATAGTCCATCATATTTTGATGACCAGAAAACAGAACACCCAGAATTCAAAAAGACTCTGAGAGCTTCTAAAGACCGGTTGCTGTGTGACGACACTGATGAACCTCAGAGGATTCCTGAAGCCGTCCAGGCTGCTTTGGGGGAATCCTTCTTTGACAGTTAATAGTTGGTCCAGGGGAATGCACTGGCAGATAGAATGATCAAGGGGAAAAACCAGATTTCAGGGTCAGAGAACAGGTCCAGAGTCAAAGCCAGGTGATCCAAGATCCAGAGAGAATCCAAGGGAGAATTCGAGAGCAAAGTCAGGGCACAGAAAACAGGTCAGAGATCAAAAACACACTATGACAGGTCCAATAGGGTTACAAAATTCAATAAATGAGTATCAGGAAGCAGAATCCAGTTAGATTCAGGCAGGCAGGTGTGCAGGAAAGCTGAATAAAACTCACAGATGGCTTTCAGTAATCTGGTTCTTGTGATTGGTCTGAGAGCTGGTTATAAAAGTCAGGGGAGCAGGTGAATCAGATGGAGGCTGACTGGAAACGGGGTGCAGCTGACAGGTGTGTCGAAAGATGAATCCAACCAGCACTAGTTCCAGAACTCATTACACATATTTATGCAAACTGTTAAACAAAAATTGTTTTAAAATGACCATTGATGTGAGTACTGCTCAAATTGAGCTGCAGTCAGTTGGTAAATGAAGAAAAAATTGTAGCTTCAGTCTAGGATGGGATCAAGACAACGACTTGCATGTGTTGAGGAGGGTCGATAATGCCTGCCTAAAAGATTTTCTGTGTCTTCTGTATTTAAAGCGCTATAAAACCAGAACATTTTGTTGAAAAGTGGTAGTTGTGGCTTGTTTTAGATGCATTGAAATTATTTCATCCTTAAAAAAAGACTACCGGACGGTGAAAAGCCATGAGCTTAAAGCAGCTTAAAAATTCCTTTCAAAATTGGAAATAAATTTAGCGAAAAAGAGCCATGGTTCCCCTACAAAGTATAAAAAGCATCATAACTAATTATCATATATGTTTGATCTTAGCTTTTGACATCAAGGATTTAACTTTTCACCTGTACAGGCAATCATGAAATACAGTGGCTTTTTCTTTTTCTCTGACTTTATAAACATTCATTTTTTATCGTTATTATTTCAAACATTTAAATGTGACAAGAAACTAACAGAATAATAAGTCTGTTTTAGGGAAGGAGTCTGAATGAGTCAAAATCAGATTTTTTATGAATGCCTCATTTGAACATTCAATAAAAAAAAATGATTTCAGAACACACACACACACACACTGCTGCTGTGACAGAATATTTGTGACAGTTCTGCTCATATTTCTAATATTATCCTCAATTCACAGTTATGTTAACAGTCTCTATTCTCTCCTACAGGCCGACTGTTGCTTCTGACTCATTCTAATGCCTTTGTATGACTTCACACACATACTAAAACGCAACTCTCACGTCTTTTCACCGGCGCCGAGCGCCAATGCAGTGACTTTTCTGCAGCAAGCATTAAAACAGACACCTGTCATCAATTGGCAGCCCCCACGTGCCCACTGTTGCCCCCTGTGGATACTTATAGCCCACCGCAATTATGTCCTTCCATTAGTCATCCTACGCGTGCAGTGATGGGTTACTGGCTATACTTAGCCATCGCCATGGTCACTTCTGTGCAAATGAGAGATTTTAAAAATAGATAATTGTGGTTGGCGTCAAAGATGATGAATAGAGACGAATATTACGCACATGGCTCTTGTTTTATTTTGGGTTTTTTTTAACCAAATGTGGAGTCATTTCAATGAGGAAGCATCTTTTACCTGTTGTGCAAATTAAATTTCACTGTTATTTCTAAACGCTGGTTGGAAAGGTGGGAATGAAAAAACAATTAAGCTGCACCGTCTAATGCTTTTACATGTGCTTTGAAGACTGTAACCCTATTTCCTTTCTAGCAGTGGCGGCTGGTGAAAAATATTTTTGGTGGGGCTGATATAGCCTAGTGTATGTCTCCAACTAATCCGGAATAAGAATTCAAATAAACAATTGGACAATACATACAATTTAACAGTAATGATTTAATTTACTATATAATAACAGTAACAGTGATGATTTGGGTCACTGTGACGGGGTTCTTTGGCCTCCAAGAATCCAGGCTCAGTCGGGTTACCAGTGTTGGTGATTTATGGTGCTCAAAAACTCAAAACAGGGTGCAAAAGAAACTAAACATGTACAAGATACTCTGGGCCTCAGCCTCCCTCCAGTTACCAGCAATGTAACAAAGAAACAGAAAACAGAAATGGCGCTCTTCTTCCCACAGCCCTCATTAAATAGTTTAAGCCCCTCACCTCAGGCTCTCTTATTTCTGATTTCTTCTCATTAATCAGTTTTGTACATATATTACCTCCGCAAACAATTGATGTACAAAAACAAATAATTTTTACAACTTAATTATTTTACACAGATTCATTGACTTATTCAATTACACCAAACTGGGTTTGAACCCAGCAAAGACGCAGCCAGACTGAAGATGACAAGTCCCCATAGCATAAACACGTACACACCCACACCCCCCACACACCCATACACACACACACACACACACACGGCTAACCCCACTGAAATATTAAGTGTGCACCCTCAATACGCCAGCAGGTAACCAGGACAGCTTGTGTGTTTTAAGTTCATGGAGCTACTGGGCTCAGCGCGAGCAGATTGGTCCTCACAAACACAGTATAACAGGAATGTGTGTGTGGCACGCAAAGTTTTAAGCGACGAGGTGGATTCGTCACAGTCACAATAACCATGACATGAAATTTTCATATCCCACAACAGGGATGTTCTTCTGGCAAACGGGTAGATAAATAAGGATCTCACCGAATTTGGTGGAAGCTGCATCTCGTTTGTTACGTTCGCCATCATCCCTCTAATTGTCTGCATCTGCGCTTGAGTGCAGAAGCCTGTAAAAGCGCAGTATTTTCAGCGCCCCAATACCATAAAGTTCTGAGACGCTGATTGGCCATTAAATTCACCTAGCAATAGTACATGATTGACAGATTCTCTGCAAATGTGGGTCTGTCTGATCAGCGCCCCCAGAACAGAGACGGTAGGAGTCTGTCTGTGGAAATCCACAAATTAATGACAGTAGATAGGGAAATGTAGTTTATATAATTTGTTTTGCTTATATGTAAACACTCTAGAGAGTAAAACTGACATTTATGAGTTAATTTCTAAAAATATATTTTACGTTTCTCTCTTCTTATCAGGGAGGGCTGTGCCCCAGCGCCCCCTATGGGCCGGCCGCCACTGCTTTCTAGCTCACTTATAAACTATGAAACTAAAATATGTGATGGATCTACTTTTTTAAAGCAATAAATAACAAAGTACACATTAGCTTATACTTTTTAATGCTTTAGAAAATCCTTATTATACTTGCTTAACCTGATTATATATGAGGAAACTAGCAGTGCTTGAACCTGAGTTAAGAGAATAAGAAAAAGATCAACGCATATGGGTATAAACGCAAACATTGATGATAGAAGCAGTGCTGCATCCGCCCTTTAATAATAGACCAAAAAGTTTAAAAATAATCAACTTCTGATTTTCTTTAAGGACAGATAGCCTTCACCAACAGCTCTACATGTATTGGTGATATTCCTGGAAAATCTTTTGGTGTTCTGAGATTTTGGTTGAAAATATCTCTTTTTTTCTAAAGGTTTAGATTCTGATATTGATTTGCAGCTTTTACTTGCCTGTAACTACTGTTTAAGGCTGATCACATTATCACAATATCAGAAGGAAAAAACTGAATGTTTAATTCAGCTAGAAGACAGTTAGCCCTTAATTCTAATAAAAACTAGCAATCTCACTGAGGAAACAGCCCAAACAGTTTAACTTAGTAGTAATTTTTTTATACGCCTGCAACATTCTTGAACTTTGTCCTTAAAATGTTTCTGATAAAAGGCTTTTGATTGCAGGTCCTGAAAGACTGTGCTCTCTTAAATGCTACACATTTTCTTTTAGCTGATAATTGGCTTCTGCTTGTGCCCGAAATGTCTCCATTCAAACATCCAGCTGTGTTTAGTAGGCACCTGTTAGCTTCTCTCGTTCCTCCAAGTAACCCTTTGTCAAGCTCAGTGGCTAAGGACCCATGCTTTTTTGGCAGATATATAATAGGTCAGAAAACTATAATTTCTGATTGCTTAGAGAATGAGATGCTGCTGGCCCATTTCTTATGTTATAATAGCGTTCTATAGCTTACAAAGCAAATCATTAAAAAACCTTTATCCTTCTCTTAATGTTGGGAAGTAAAGGTTTCTTCCAGGCTACATGACCTTCTAGTCCATGATGGTAAAGGAACTGTTTCACCTCAGAAATGTACCCTTTTATTAACCCGCATCATCATTCAGTCGTTTGCTTTTTTGATCTTGGGTTGATTTTTACATTTTTCCAACATTAAACCCCACTTTTTTCAGTTATGATAGCTAGATCATCCTATACTATTTATACAGAATGAGTCCATAAATATGAACATGTCTAAAAAGTTTGTGTAACTCAGTTCACAAAGGGAAACACTTTATATAGATAAGTTACAGGGATTATTTCTGTTAATATGAAGAAGTTGTGCTTATAGTTGTTGAAAACACTGGATCTAAGATTAAAATATTATTGATAGCTTAATGCACATTATGTTTTTTATTGCAAGAAGTATGCTTTTTGGTCATAAAGGAAGATATGAAACGCCTACATATCATAATTAAAACTAACTAAAGTGGCACCTTCATGTTTCTGGGAATTGTAACTGAGAATCAGCAAGATTCTGTGAATGTTCATAATTCCCTTAAAGAGTGGATCTCTTGATATTTCACATGATGCCTAACAAAGGAAGCAGTGTGTTTGACATGTGACTTAAAAACACATCCACAGTTGTTCCTCCAATTAACTGAAATGTTGTGAATAACCTATCAGATGCTTAAAGGCCATAATACATTTACCTAGGCTTACCCAAATGGTTTAAAGGCATATAAATACTTAGCTTTATGTAAAATACTGGCTATGAATAAAGAAAATATTCTGTCATTTAGCAGTTAGTAACAGGCCTTTCCAACTGAACTAAAACTGGAAAGGTTTGGACTTTAGATGTGTTTACCACACTGTCTCACATTTATTCTGTCTGTATGCAGTTTAAATACACTGCCTGGCCAAAAAAAAAAGTCGCCACCATCAACAAGGTCATTCACTCTAATACTTTGTTGGACCGCCTTTAGCTTTGATTACGGCACGCATTCCCTGTGGCATTGTTTAGATAAGCTTCTGCAATGTCAAAAGATTTATTTCCATCCAGTGTTGCATTAATTTTTCACCAAGATCTTGCATTGATGATGGTAGAGTCTGAACGCTGCGCAAAGCCCTCTCTAGCAAATCCCAAAGATTCTCAATGGGGTTGAGGTCTGGACTCTGTGGTGGCTAATCTATGTGTGAAAATGATGTGTCATGCTCCCTGAACCAGTCTTTCACAATTTGAGCCCGATGAATCCTGGCATTGGCATCTTGGAATATGCCTGTGCCATCAGGGAAGAAAAAGTCCATTGATGGAATAACCTGGTCATTCAGTATATTCAGGTAGTCAGTTGACCTCATTCTTTGAGCACATACTTTTGCTGAACCTAGACCTGACCAACTGCAGCAACCCCAGATCATAACACCGCCCCCACAGGCTTGTACAGTAGGCACTAGGCATGGTGGGTGCATCACTTCACCTGCCTTTCTTCTTACCCTGATTCGCCCATCACTCTGGAACAGGGTAAATCAGGACTCATCAGACAACATGAACTTCTTCCATTGCTCCACATTCCAATCTTTATGCTCCCTAGCAAATTGAAGCCTTTTTTTCCGGTTAGCCTCACTGATTAGTGGTTTTCTAATGGCTACACAGCTGTTCAGTCCCGATCCCTTCACTTCCCTTCACATTGTGCGTGTAGAAATGCTCTAACTTTCAGTATTAAACATAGCCCTGAGTTCTACTGTTGTATTTCTTCGATTTGATCTCACCACACGTTTAAGTGATCGCCGATCACGATCATTCAGGATTTTTTTCCGACCACATTTCTTCCTTGAAGATGATGGGTCCCCACTATCCTTCCAGTTTTTAATAATGCGTTGGACAGTTCTTAACCCAATTTTAGTAGTTTCTGCAATCTCTTTAGATGCGTTCTCTGCTTGATGCATGCCAATGATTTGACCCTTCTTCCACGACCACGGGACGTGTCTTTCGACATGGTTGTTTAGGAAATGAGAAGCAAGTCATTGCACCAGTTGGGGTTAAATAACTTGTTGCCAGCTGAACGATAATCGCCCAGGCAGTAATTATCCAATAGGAGGTTCGTACCTATTTGCTTAGTTGAATCCAGGTGGCGACTTTTTTTTGGGCCAGGCAGTGTATATTTGGTTTGAACTGCTTGTTAAACATTTCAGTCCTTTCTGAATTCAACTCTATCTTTTTAATTTTCACTCTTCCTTTTTCATCATGTCAGCATTTTGACAGGAAGACAGGATACTAAAACAGTGCCTTAAATGCATGAATATGTCTGCATATGACCATATGACTGTAATTCCCCTACACTATCTATGAGATGAAAAAATATGGAAAAGTTTATATATTGCCTGTAAATGTGTTTGCTGCCTTCACTCTCCAGTCACAAATATGAAATGTGACAGGGAACAAAATACACAACATGCTGTCATTGTCAATACATGTTTATTTTGACGACTCTGTGCAAAACTACTGATGGTGTGGCAGAGGTTGGACATTGTTAGCAGCTGAATCAACTCAATGTCAGTGAGGCTGGAGATGTCAACAAGGTTTCACTTTTCGCCTTGGTTTCCCTCTGTTGTTTGTCTTGGAGTTATCTCTAACTGTCTTAGGACTAGTTTCCCTTTTCCATCTATTTTTTTCTGCATTATTTTTCAAAAAAGCTGAGGTGATGTACACCTTATTAAAAATGTATTTGCTGTTTAGTTAGGGTTAACATTGTTTTAATCATAAACGTGGCAGAATTTAGCCCATTTAATTTTTGACATTTCATTAATGAAGTGTTAAAAACTGAGTTTTATTGCATGGAGAAATGTATTCCCTGATTTCTTTTCCTTTTTTATGTCCCTGTCCACCTACACATAAAACTTGCTGAATGCAGGTTTTATATGCACCCTGAGGAGGATGCTCGGTTGCCTTATGGTTGTTTAGGAAAAAAATGTTGCTAGACTTGTGAATGCTTTCAGAAATATGCTAAATAAAAATCAGTTATAGGTGTTTATTAAAAATTATGCATACAGTTAAAACCAAGTAAAAAAAAAAAAACATATAAAAATATATATATATATATCCTGTCAAACATTCTCTTCTCTCAACCTCACTGGTGCAAACTATATACACAGTTCACATTCCTAAGCATTGGCAACAACCTACAGTATATAGGTACCGTATTTTCTGGACTACAAGCTGCTAATCTTTTCTTACGCTTTGAACCATGCTGGTTATAAGAATCAAATATTTAATATTCTGATTAAGCAAATCCTTAAAAAAAACAATATTTTTTCACATAATGCTTTATTTATCTCTTGGATTTGCATTGGGAATTGGTTTGAACATATTCCAATTTCTCTAAATTAGCCTAAAGCAAATTTTTCCACATTCCAAATTCTTCAAGATAAACCTTGTTTCTCAAGCATAGAATCCATGATAAACTGTGATATCCTTGCATAATTTTATTGATTATAGTCAACCATGTTTTCTTTATTTTGCAAGCAGTAGCTTAGTTTTGTTGAGTTTCACTAGTTTAGTCGAGATTTTTTAACTAAAATATGTTTGACTTGGACCTGAATGATTTTTGTTAATGAAATCTTATATTTTGAATGGAAGTTGTGGTCAATTTATTCCATATATATGTAGAGTTTTATCTATTGACCATGATTTGATTGTTGTTTTTACAAACAACACATATATAATGAACTGAATATCATCTGATTAAATAACAAATTTAGCACCAGTACTGAAGTGGGCAATAAATATATCAAAGTTGCATTAGATGATTGTGTTGTGAATGAGTTTTACTTTCTGAAATGAGTCCATTCTGGCATTTATCATTTGATGTTAAGTAGCTTAATTAAACATTGTTTGCCATGTAATGGTCTTAAGGGGGGAAGCATGTTTTTATGGTTTTATTACCTGTAGTCTGGACAACTGCAAATCTCTCTGGTTGAATAACTCCCCTCAATAAACCTTTAAATTGGTCCAAACTCAAAGAAATGCAAGCATGTTCCCCTTTATTTGTTCTCCCTGCACTGACTGCCTGTATGTTTTAGGAATGATTTTGAGAATTTAACTTAAGTTTTTAAGTGTTTAACATCCACCTCCTAATTCAACAGGGCTTTAAGACAAATATGTTTTCAGGAGGAATTTAAGATCTGAACTAGTTTTTTCTTTTATGTTCTTTATATGTTTAATTTTGGAGTTTTTGTCTATCTGTCAAGTTAATTTGATAAAATTACTGTAGTTCACTTTGAATGTTAGACCTGTAGAGCATTTTGGTCACACTAGATGTGTCAAAGATGGATGGATAGATAGATAGATAGATAGATAGATAGATAGATAGATAGATAGATAGATAGATAGATAGATAGATAGATAGATAGATAGATAGATAGATAGATAGATAGATAGATAGATAGATAGATAGATAGATAGATAGATAGATAGATAGATAGATAGATAGATAGATAGATAGATAGATAGATAGATAGATCTATATCCTGTTTGTGTGCGTAAATTGGTGTAGGACTGGTTGTAGTGTGTAATGTGTTGAACCACTTGAACTTGATTCAGTGGTATACAAGTATAGGTAATTTAATTACATTTCATAGCAAAATCTCCTAATATTTTTTGTGGAACTTCTTCCTCCCCCACTTGTGATGTCATTGTTGAGATTTCTCCTTGTTTTTCCATTTAAAAAATCATAACTTGGTAATGTACTAAAGACATTTTATTGTGGGGTAAAGTAACATTGGCAACCTGTCAAACATCTGGTATCAGAAAATAAGAGCAGGCCTTTTTTATTTCTGTTTTAGCATGAATCCTATTTTTTCCCCCTAATTGAAATATAACACCGAATTCAATTTGCTTTTTAAGCTTGGTTCATCCCTTTTTCACATAGGTAAAAACAAGGGTTGTACCTTTATTCATACCTTTGTATTTTTAAAATAAAAATCAAATACCATCTTGGGTTTTGCTTTGTGATATATTCATTTCTAAAAAGATATTCAAATGTCCAAAATATACGATGACACTTAAACGTGCAGTTTAAATACTTATGTTAAGAAAGCCTTTGTCATAAATTAATACTGGGCAGCTAAATAAGACCTAAACACTTACAACATAGTTATGTTATCTATCACATTTATCATTTGGAGTTTGACATGTTGACTAAAGAAACACATGCCTTTAAAACTAACTTTCGTTGTTTCTTTCTCTGCACAGGTAAACAGCACATTTCTTCTTCTACGCTTGCATTATCGGCAGAGCAGACGCTGAATGCGCACTTTCATCTGGTTTGGTCTGCCGCGGTTTCCGTAGACTCGTGAACTCGCATGCGCGCGATTTTAGGAAATCCTATACACTACTGTTTATGCTCTAAAAACATTCTAAATGACTTTGTTTCGAGTAAATTATGGGCGCTACCCACTCAGGACACTTGGAATACATTGGACGAGCAGTATGGAGGAATATTGACACGTTTTTGCGGACTTTTATGGACCTTTCTGCCTCGGGTGCCATGGACCTCCATTATTTGAATGTCAGCAGACAGCAAGAAGCCTCCCAGATCTCCAGATGCATTTGAGATATCAAAAAAAGTACTCCAGAGTGTTGTTCAGCATGGGGGGGAGTAGAAAATGAAGGCTAATCATGTTTTGGGTGTACTATTCCTTTAAGAAGATTTAGGGTGGCTTTGTTTCTTCGTCCTACCTCCAGCGCAGACGGTCAGCCGAGGCTTTCTCTCCCCAGCTCTGCAGGTGTCTGCTTAGGCAAGCTTTGTTGATCCTCCACAGTACCTCTTTCATCTCCCACAGTTAGCATTTCACTGTAAATTTATTTCAGTGAAAGCCAAATAATATATTTTAAGAATGAATTCAAAAATATGAGTATAATAAGCCTCTGAATTTATTATTTTAAATAATGTTGTTTCTTCTTCTGGTGCTGCATGGATTTGCGGAACTGAACTGCAACAAATGACTTATGTCTGTAGACTCATCCAAGCCAGGGAGGAGAACGGCGCTGCATTTATATCGTTCACCTGTGTTTCCTCCACTTGCTTTGCCATCGTGATGGTAAGATCAGTTCTTGCCGACAGAGGCATGTCTTGTATCTGTTTGATTATCTTTCTTTTTTTCGGAAAATTATCAAAATGTTCATTGGCCACAGCCAGCGTGAACGCTTTAGCACACAAACCATTTTTGAATGGGTTAGGGCTAGGGTTACTCACTGTTGCTAAAGATCCAGAAAAACTAGTGAAATAATGGTCACCTTGCCAGGTCCGTACATAGCGTTGCTGCTGGCTAGCTTGCATCCTGCTCAGTAGCTCTTGGCCTGCTTTCTTCCTGCTGTCTCCCACAAGGTATTTCTTTGCAGACGTAGCATGACATGTGTCGAAGTGCTGCTTTAAATACCACCGTTTCATCTACGCAAGTTTTTCATTGCAGATTAGGCACACTGCAAAACCTGCTCTCTCCACAAAGGCGAATTCTTCAGTCTATTCATCCTGAATTGTACGATACTCTTTTTTTCTTTTTTGCCATCTTCTTTGTTGAAGGTTTAACTTTAAGCTAATGACAAAAGGGGGCGTTTACCTGTTTACTCAACAATGGCAAACGTAGGCTAGTCTCATCCAATTAAAATAATGGACAATTGCTCCTGCAGCCAACTGCAGCCGTGAACAGGACATGAGCAGTGAAAAATCAATGGATGGATTAAAACAAGTGATAATATTTAGTATTTTATCTGAAAAGCAGAAATCTGCGAGCCAGATGCAATCATCAAAAGAGCCACACCTGGCTCACGAGCCATAGGTTCCCAACCCCTGATCTAGAGGCTAGCATCAACCAGCCGGAGCCTCTCCCTCTCCCAGCTCTGCTGTACCGCTGTCCTACTCCCAGGCAGCCGTAGTCTCTACCCCACCTTCAGTATTCTGTCCTCACGGTAGACTTACCCAATCTACCGCTGTGCTCCCCCTTCTTCCACACTTGGCTTCTATAGCGAGCCCCAGCCAGCTCTAGCCTCTCCCTGCTGGTGCTGTTTTCCCAGTGGGCTTCACATTCTGTCTTCTCTCCCCAACTGTAGTGCAGTGATTCCCCCGATGGCTCCACCAATCTTCCGCTGTGGTTCCCTTTATTCAGATGGTGACATGGTTGGCAGCCTGGTCCTGTTTCTGTTTTTTTTCTCCACCAGTGTTCTCACACTGATTACCTGCTAGTCCTGTGTGAGCTCCAGGATGCCGTCTCACCTAACCCTCTGTTGTCCAGGGATTTGTCCGCCAATGCGGAACAGCAGGGCCTGTTACTGGGTCATGGATAGGTTGAGGTACTGCTGAAAGCGACCTTCATCCAGACTTAGCTTCTGAAAGTCATGGTGGGATTCCCCTTACTGGTTCTGTTTATGGGAATCTGGTGAACCTATGAGCGTTGACAGCTTTGTTTAGTTTTCTAAAGAAAATCCCTGCCAATTGCTTTGTAAATTCATATCTGCTATGATGAGGTGAACCAACGACCAGCAGACTCCATGAAGTATAAGCCTTTCGCTGCCAGCCAAATTTGCCTGCCATGTGAATCCTTTGGCCAGGTAAATATCAAGCTAAGCAAAAGTAAAAGAAACTGTTACATTTTTTGGAGGTTTGTGTAATCACACCTTAAGAAAACTCCATGCCTCTTTAAAAGGGCATTGAATGTCATCTAAAGAGGATATTTTGTCTTTTTCTATGTGCTTTTAATTTGATTGCTTATCATATGTTTATTTTGAGCCAGTGTCTCTGGAAAATGTCAATGTTTGTTTATATAATGATAAGGAATCTTGATTATTTCTAAGCCCAATAACGTTAAAACCAACCAGTGTGAAGTGTTAAACTTTACCTGTGTCTACAGCCAGTATTTTGTCATTTCTTTTTAATGAACAAATTTTGTCTGGAGAAAAAAAAAAACAACACGGTCATTTCTAATTATGCTGTTAAGCTGAGCATAAAGCATATAAATATGCACTGCAAATTTGTTGGACCATTGGTCAGGACACGGTGAGTAATTGAATATTACAGCCAGATGGCACAAACTGAAGTGGGTCTTTACCGTGTTATTTTATCAGTGTGTGTAAAGTTGACTTTCCTTTGACTATCTAGATCTGCACCCAACACCACACTGAAAGCAAAGCTCGGCATGACACCTATTTTCATTTGATCTTATCATTGTGCTATCTGATAAGTGTAGCTTCACAGTCTTAGATGTTCCTTCCAAAGTAAAATTGGAAAAAGGAGAAAAACTGATAATCACAGCACCTGTTAGGTTGTGTTTTTCAGATCTCGTTATAATGTGTCTTTTGTTCAGTGTGCGGTTCATTACATCAGCTTTTCATCACCTGCTGAGACAGCTTGTAGGTCAGTTGTTTTATCCAGCATCTCATATAACATTCCTGTCCAATTTTTTTAACTCAACATTTGTTTGGATTTCTCCATCAGCCAGTCAATATTTTTCGACCTCAATATCAGAGGCTTTCTAAATTAACCAGTAGCTGCACCGCTTCTACAATGGTGTTATTCTATCTAAATTTTCTGCAATATTACATTTTTACTGTGCATTTGTTCAATTTTGGATTGACTGCAGCAAATTTTTATCCTTTATTCCAGACAGAATTCATCATTCGCTTCAATACAGCTCTGTAGGTAATACTATAATTCCTCCATGGAGCATTTTATTTCATGTCCTCCATATACTTACAGCCAGGCTCAAACTGGTAATCTGTGATACTGGGCAGTATCCTAATTTCAGTTTGTAAGGGCCGGCCCTCCTTAAATCATACCGGCCCCAACACTTAGTCTCCGCCCAAAACACCTACCTGTCACAGTAAATCACTCAAGGAGCTCAAGAAGTATTACAATGTTAACTACCTAAATGATACATGCAGTATATATAGCCTTTCCTTGTCATGCACATCCTTGTGACGGTTGGCATATGGTGTAATTTTCTATTTCCTCAAACTGTAAAATCCTTCCAACAAACTAAATTATAATAAAACTAAAGTGTTTTATTTAAACCAAACTACGATGTTCCTCTTATATTTTGCAAATTTATGTTAGAATATTTTGCAAAAATATGTTGCGGTGCATGATGGGGTTTTGCATCTAAAGACTAACGTTTCCCGTCTTACGTGCATTGTTGCCAGGTTGGGATGATTCCCAATGTGGCAGTTTAGGATGGCCGTCTATGGGTAAAAAATGTTTTTCTTTAGATTAATGGGCTAAGAGATCAATAGACTTTGGTTCCATTTGGGCGAGATTTTGTATATCCAGGCGGTTTATGAACATTTTGTGGGGTCAATAAGTGGGCCGGTGTAGATGGAAAAATGCCAGGGCCGAAAATCGTTCCCGAGCCTGCTTACAGCCATAGGAGGAACAGGTGACAACTTTCACCCAATGCTCGAAACTGTTGAGAGCCATGTTCTACCAAAAGGAGGTCACTCTAAGATTTTTTTTTGTAAAGGACATAACTATAATTCTGTCTAAACCACCTATTACCATTTTTCAATATTTGTTATATCTAATTTTACAATAAATCTCTGACATTTGTTGAAAAAAAAAAAATATATATATATATAAATATATATATACATATTTATCTAAGATATATGAATAGCCAAATTCTGGCCTAAGGTCACCAATGGGGGCTTCTTTTCAAGTCTTCTGTGAAAAGCATGTTTACGTTGGTGCCCATGTGGGTGGTTGCTAAGGATGGCAGTTGGCTGTGGGGTTGACACTGTATGCTGTGTGGGATTGTTTTTTATTGTTTTTGTTCTTTTAATATCAGATTCAGGGAAAACAGAAGTAAACTAGCTTCAACTACAATCCCATTTACCATTTATGTTCCTTCATAAACACGGTCGTTTAGCAAAATCCACATCCTGAGTGGATGCTATAAGAAGCAAATGTACAACTCTTTCTGTTTTGTGAAATTATTTATTTCATATTTATTATCTTGATCTGTACTTTTATTGTTTTTTTCATTTGTTTAGCTTTTTTATTTATTTTCTTATGTTAAATATATATTTATTTATTTGGTTTCATTGTTGTGAATTATTGTGAATTTTGTACTAGCATTTTGGATCATATATATATTTATATATATATATATATATATATATATATATATATATATATATATATATATATATATATATATATATATATATATATATATATATATATATATATATATATAATCAAATATTTGTGTAATATATGTTTTATATTTATTCATTTTTATTTTCATTATTAATATTAATAGTATCAATATTTATTTTGGGGAATAAATAGCGCTTCTGTTAATTTCATATCTCTTTATGGTTGTTCAATACTTAACCTTATTGTTCATTTTCTGTTTGTGCGTTATATTTTCATTGCTTTCTTTTTTATTATATATACAGAATTTGTGTTGTACTTACAAATGATTGATAGATTGATTAAATTGTGGAAAAAGCAGGACCACTGACTAAAGGACATTTAATGTTAAAATCGATTTCAATGAAATATCATTGACTATTTTGTTTTGATTGTTGAACTTATGCAGTAATCTTACCTTTACACTTCAAGCACTTAGCAGCATTAGCTGTTCTCATGCAGGTCTATCCCCCTGCTGCTGCCCTCAGAGACAAAAACACTTTGTTAGATACATTGTTGACGTCTCTTTCAGCTTTTTATATTTGCAGTCTATTCCTTTGAAGAGAATCGCTGCAGGCCTGCTGAAAGTAGGATTTCCTTATCAGCCTTCAATTCTGCTGGGTTTTCTCTCATCTTTTTTATCTTTCCCCTCCTGTTTCTCCATTACCGCTTCTCTGTTTCTCAGAGGGAATTACATAATACTTCCAATGCGTGCGTGTGGGCTGTGCTGCACTTTATGTAAGGCGGACATGAAAATGGCTAGTGCAACACTTGGGTCTTGCCCCTTGCTTTGTTTCTTTCTTCCTTTTTCAGCCTTTTGCAGCCTTTAGTGTTTGTGATTATGGTTGGGTTGTCACTCTGGGTATACAATCAGGTAAATTTGGCTGCCCACCAAAAATCAGAATCACAAACATAAATACAAAGAACAGGTTCTATATATATAGATATTTATATGGATGGAACTTTGATATAACACACTGATGCAGTTGACTTTCTAAATGATCTTATTGTTTTAATATTAAATTTTTATGTGTAGATGTGAATTATGAATACTGTATAAACATTTACAGGCTTACCCTTACAGTATTTAACCAAGTGTTCCGCATGCCTATATTTCTATTCTCTGTTCTTTTTTGTTATCTTAGAATACTTTATTGACTAAATCGTAACTCATCTATTGCTTATTTGCATAAAAACTATCATAAATTTGGTCAAAGTCGTCATGTTTGCTGTTGTCTGAAACCTTCCTTTTTTTAGGTCCATTAGGATTACCATTAAAGATGGACCAACCCTTACCATTACTTGGATCATATATCGGCTCGGATATCCAGCATTCCAATATATCATACACAGCAATACAGTTACAGTGATCTAGTGACTATCGAGTGATTTTATGATTACGTCATCACACAACACACAGCAGCTGCTGATCACCTGCGCCAAGGGGGTTATGTTTTTGGTCGTGTTTGTTAGTGGGATTACTTAAAAAGGTTTTAACAGATTTTAAAGACAAGAAATAATCCATTAAATTTGGTGATGATCCATATCATATTCCAGAATCAGGCATTTTTTAAAGGGTTCTGAGGCATTATTTGGCAGAACAAGCATTTCCCCCCTAAACCAGAGTGTGGCTGAAGCAACTATTGACAGCTTCAGCATGAAACTCAAAAACTTCAGGAGTCTTACTCTGAAGAACAAAAAAACAAAATCAAAAGGAAGGGGATCCTTCACTCTCTCGAAGCATTGATCTGCTGATCAAAGAAGAAGTGCAGAGCGAATGAAGAAGGTGAGAGCAGAACAAACACCAGAGGCTGCAGACACATGATGTGCCTTACTTATGAACTTATGAAAGGATTTTAAGGATTTATTTTTTTTTTACCAGGGCAGCAACTCAGGCCAATTAATAATTTATTAAATTTGGGAATAATCCAGATCACATGGTTTTAGATATATGTGTAAAACATAATATGAGGAAGATGTCTGTGTTTATATGTTACGTTTTCTTAGCAATGTTTAGGTCAAGCCTTTAATAACGTGGCATGGTAAATGGTGCTTTTTTTGCTGAACGACTGCGTAACAACAGGGGTAAGGTTTTAATGCATTCTTAAAATACTGAAAGTATGACTTGGGTCAAAGGTTTTTGGCATCATTCTACCAACTTCCGACATCAGTTTGATGTCATTCTGTTCCATTGATCTTGACAAAACTGCTGTGCTTTAGTCATGCTTTTAGGCCACCTCTTTTGCATGGATCTTAATACTAAGACCAGCACCTCTTAAAAGTTATCCCAAACAAGAAGGGCTTTGTCCATCACTCCATTTGCAATCTATAATCAGGCTTTTTAGATTAATTGCTTCAGCCTGACTAAGTAGCCCCTGTCGGTGTGGGAAACGTTTCACTGTGGATACTGGCACTTTCTAACTAGATTCAGTATAAATCTTTATAAGGTCCTTTGCTTTTGTTATTATAATCTGAATGCATGATTTTTTTTGCATCAAAACACTGAACTCAATGAAAGACAAGAGAAGAAAGACTAATTGGTGACTGTCTCTACTTTTATATAATTGTCAGAGCAACATGACATTTTCAGGCAACAAATTGCATCAAAGAATGAATCAGCTTGCGGCTTGTTCCCTTCCAGATCTCCTGACTGACTTCTCTTGATTTTTCCATAATGTCCCTTAAGACGCCAGAGTGTCAAACGTGTTAGGGTTAAACTCAGGTCTTAGAACCGAGAAGTCAAAGTGACATAATATTGCAACTGCTAGCGTTCAAGTTCCCCACTTGTCTGAAAGAAAGAATAAAGATCTTCACTGCTCATATACAGTATGGCCCCTATGGCTAATGATACAACTATAGTGAAACTATTTTGCACAGTAAATAGTTTTTAGTCAGTGAAAGTATTTGTACCATTAAAGAGTGGCTATTAAAGAATGGCTAAAAGGAGCCGAAATAAGAACGTTTTACTGCTGTCATTGCGAGTAACCGGTTCATTTAAACAAGAAAGGCAGTCCTGGTCATATTGCTCCAACTTTTTTACCTCATAATTCTGTCTTTTGAAGTTAAAATTTCTGTGGCCGGTATATTCTGACTTCTATAGACAGATAGAAGGCACCTGTATCACCTCAAATACATCCCTAGATGAGAATCTGGTTACCACAAATGTTGTGGTGACGAAGCCCTGATGAACCGACGAAGCCCTGATATCATCATTTGGGCTTTCCCCAAGTCGTTTCAAGGACTCGTAATCCCCTAGTTATATTTATTGTATGAAATTGTGTTATATCAAACTGGTCCTATAGTATAGTCAGTGGGATTATTAAAGTATTTCTGATTCGGATTCCTCGTTGATGGGACAGGTGTTGTGAATGAAACGGTGTCCAGCTTGAAAGAGCTCCTGTGTGTCTCAGAATGTGTGCATTGATGACTGAAAGAAATCTTCTGCCTCCATTTATCAGTTTACTACAGTGTGTTGAATTTATGTTAATGTGTATTTAAAGACATTTCAATTAGTGGTAAAAATTGCAGGGGGGAATAAAAAAAAATAGGTTCACGACTTTCACGACCCCCATACAGTACCTCCATGAACCCCCTAGGGCTCACAGACCCCCTGTTGAAGACCTCCGGTCTAAGGGGTATGCAGACCCATTACAGGCGCTCCCATCCCTGCTTAATTTTCTTTATTTTAATGTCTATAAAAACATAAAAAACAGAGACTTGTGTATACCACAGAACACCAAGCTGGTGCCTATCTCCAGCTGTCAATGGGCGAAAGGGAAGGGTACACCCTGGACCGGTTGCTGGTCTATCGCAGGGCAACACAGAAACAAACTACCATTCCCACACACACTCACACCTAAGAAAAATTTAGAGAAGCCAACTGTTTGTTTTTGGACTGTGGGAGGAAGCCAGAATACCCGGAGAGAACCCACGCATGCTCAGGGACAACATGCAAACTCCATGCAGACAGACCGGAACCTTCTTGCTGCAAGGCAGCAGTGCTACCCACTATTCCACTGAGCAGCCCAAATGCTTAAACAAAACAATACAAATCAGTACCCTTATTTTATTAGGGGAAAGTTGCGGCATTTATTCCATTTGACTCTGTTACTCAGATATAGTTTGGATCAGACAAACTACAAACTACTACAAATATTTTTGTACAATAAACTACCATCTGTCAAAACCATTTTAAGCTAAATAAAGAGAGCACATTTTTCACTACTTATATCTGAATACATAAAAGAGTCAGGTTGTTCTTTGGGGATGCAATCTATGTCGCTCCTAAAAAAAAGGATTAATAACATTAGAATTGTATATCATATTACTATTTTGCATTAAAACATGTTATGAGTGAATGAATATTACAGTTTTCTCATCTAATTCTCATCTGGTCTGCTTGAGAATGACATACTTGATTGGGTGAGCAGGCATTGTAAGTCAAACATTCAACCCGACATAATTTCAGTAGCATAGGAAGAAGTTTTAAAAAATCTGTTAGCAAAATAGGATTTTAACCTTTTGCTAAATTTACTTTTGAGAAAACTGTCTTGAGAAACTAAATCTGTGTAAAATCCAGCTATTAATATATTAAAATATAAAACTGCCATGAAGACCACATTATCTACTTATGCATAGCAGCGAAATACTTGCATTTCACAACATAATTGCAACATCACTGACATTTTAAATATGTATACTTTTATACAGTTAGTCACTGTTTCTTCATATACTTTTACTTGTCTGACCTTAAGACCTGTGCTTTTCAAAGGTAAAAAAACTAAAGAAAAGTGTCAAAAATACTGTTATTTGCTCAGTTTTATATTTATGGGGACAGTAGCAACAGCTGTTGCCCCTCTTCCTGTCAGCCATGATGAGACCATATGGCGAGCTAAATTAGGTGGCTTCGATACATGCTAACCAATGTAGCTAAAAGTAAATTATCACTTATTTAAAATATGTAGATTTGAGCTAAATTACAATAATGGCAAGAGTACAAAAAAAAAAGCTCAAGCAGAAAAATAATTTCTTAATATTAAAACAATATTTGTCCAGTAAATACCGGAGCAGCTCTAGAATCTGCCTTTTTTATTCTAGAATAGGACCCTGGTCTTTCCTACACAGTAGGATGACCAAAAGTCTAAAACAAAAGTGGGAAAGCTAGGATGCTTGAGATGGACAATGTGGAACTCTTCTGTTCTAACAGCATCCTACCCAGCTCATTCATGCCACTGGTCACATTTACACAGTGTTGTATAGTAACGAAGTAAAAATACTTCACTACTGTACTGTATATTTTGGATTACTTTATACTTTCCAAGAGTATACATTTTTTTTTTAGAACTTTCACTTTTATTTCACTACATTTACAAACTTAATGCATACTTTTACTCCGATACATTTTCGATGTTTGGTTTAGTTACAAAGTAAAAAAAAAAAAAAAAAAAAAAAACAAGCAAGAGAAACGCAAGTGTTTTGACCCCACCTACTGACTAAAAGTCAGGTCTTGCCTGGGCTTTTTCATCAACACCAATAGGATACCCCTGTTACGCAAAGCCAGTCTTAATTTACCCTACACTTGGTTGTGTATATATTTTTAAGTGAATTTAACCTTCAAAGTTTACCAAAAGTGTAATTCATACTGCACTTACTTTTTACTTATGCTTTTCACTACATTACTTGAGTACGTCTATTTTACAGTAATTTTTTTTACTTTACAGTAATTCTTATACTCAAGTAAAAGCCATTTCAGATACTTTAAGACCTTTTCTCAACTAATATTCAGTCAGTGACTTGGACTTTTACCAAAGTCATATTTTGGAGAGGTAATAATACTTTTACTTGACTCCGAGATTTCAGTACTTTATACAACACGGCATTTACATTACATTTAGGTTGCATTGCATTTAGGAAAGCATCTTTGAACTCTTTTGAGATTTCTTTATTTAACCCAGTCAAATGCAGAACATTGTTTTGACCCCCATAGAAGGATTTTATCCCTAAATGTTATCCTTCTTACTCCTCTGTTCTTAGTTCTGTGCCTCTGAGAACTATTTTTCTCTGTCAGGGTTGATCGATCGTTGCTTTTGCACTCCTTTTAGTGCGGCGCCCCATGCAATCATATAATGCATACCCACATCAAGTGTCATACAAGTTAGTGTTCGACTGTATATGTGACTCCATGAACTTTGCACGCTGAGTGTGTTCTTATCTGGTTCTAAACAAGTCTGACTGTTGCAAGAAGACTCTATCCTTCACGCTTTCTTAGAGTCCTACAGACCTTAAGTTCTGAGTTATTGCTGATGAATGGCTCTGTAGGGGATACTGTTTCACTTTCCATTGATCCTTTAAATTAAATTGTACCTGATGATTTATTTTATCTCTCGATGCAGTCAGCACAAACCTGAAATTGTGACACGACACCAAAGGTGTCAAAAGTATTAATCCTTATTTTTAAGTAGAACTATAAATGCTACTGTTTGTAGAAGTTAGAGTATCAGCTTGAGTTTCTATTGGGAGGATCCCCATTAGCTACAGCTATGCTGCAGCTATTCTTCCTGGGGTCCTGAAAATATATATACATTAAAAACAAAACAAAGAATACAAAAATAAATGAAAGGAAAAGATAATATATATACACATATCAACATACATATGTACCCTCATGCGGGCATAAAATATATAGACAAAAATAAAAAGCACATTCTACACTTACACCTGTAAACATACCTACAGATATACATACATATTCGCACACAAATATAAATAAATACAACATTCAGTTATATTATTCTGATAGATGCTGTTTTACATATGATTTAAATGTATTGATATTATTAGCAAGCAGGATATGTTTTGGCAGATTATTCCATTCTTTCATACCTCTAAACACAACTGTATTTTTTATGTCATTTGTTCTTATTCTGGGTAAAGTAAAATTACCTTTAGTTGCATGTCTACTACTGTACTGCTGATTTTCTACAGTAAAAGAAATATGCTCGAACAAAACAGAAGGAAATTTTGAATTAGAAATACATCTTATGAAAATTAACAATGAATACAACAATCTGTCTTCGACCAACAACCAATTAAGATATTTGTGCATTACTATTATGTTTCTCCTGTAGCTGCACCTGAGTGCTACATGAGCAGCTCTATTCTGTATAAGCTGTAATTTATTCCCCAGTGGCATTTGACCAAACTGCTTAAGCTTTTTACTCAAGTAAAGTTTAAAACTACCTAAAGTATAAAACTTGAAATAATGCAGGAAAAAAATGTTAAGGACAGAACTTACTGCACTTACCTACTGACTAACTTTACTGCACTATCCTATTAAAAAAAAATATTTTTCTACAATTCTGGATGATAATTTCCTTATACTTAATTTTTGGTTTTAAAACTAATGTTAACAGTGTCAAATTTAAATTTGCATCATCTTGAATATCTATTTATTTTAATATGTGGCAAAACAAGTTGGTGCAGGACAGAGTCACAAAGAAATTGTCTGGATGAAGCAAATTATTTTGATGGCTTTTGTTTTTTTTTAATACCAACAGGCCATAACGAAAATCAGCTTAAATGTTACAAAATTCAAGAGTTAGTTTACAAAATGTAAGGAGTTGAAAGTAGAGATAATTGCAAAAAAAATGTAAGGAGTAGAAGTACAAAGTTGTCTGAAAAAGAATTACTCCAGTAAAGTGTAGACAGCCAAAATTTCCACTCAAGTAAGGTAAAAAAAAAAGTATTTGTACTTTATTACTTGACACCTCTGCACAACATTAATGTATTTTTATGTTATCATTTGTTTTCAGTAACTGTAAGTGGCAGAAAGAACTAGTTTCCCCTGTTGAAGTGGACGGTTATGTAATGGGGGCCAAAGAGGTGATGGAAAGCATTGTGTGGGAAAAAGATTCAAATAGGTTATTAAGCAGAGAAAATATTAATGGTGCTTCCTTTAATGCCAGAGATGCAGGTTGCTGCCTCTGACCTCTGATTTGCTTCGGTTTTTGTGCTCATTGTTATTTTCTTTCAAAAAATAAATAAATAAAACACCTCTGCACTCCGGAAAACCTATCACCCTTTGGCAAAGTGGATCGATGCTTGTGCAAAGTTGTGTGTTTTGCGGTTTGTGCATGCGCGTGCACCTCCAACTTGTTGGAGAAAGGGTGTTTCACTGAGTGGGAATGCCTGGTAGGATGTGTAGGCCCAGGTTGCCATAGCATCCATCTGCTGCTACGCTCGCAAGAGTTTGCAGACAGCCCACGCGCTGTGACATCCAGCATCAAGCCGGTCTTAGAGGGAAAAAGTAAAGCTATGACTGAGCGCTAACATTAAAAGAGCCAAAAATAGGCAAACAGACAAAGCGATCTTGTTTCATTTTAGGTACGTGAATAGGTACATACGTCCAGAATGAGCTTCTTTTAATGGCATTTCCTGTTGCAGTGAAGACAGACAGACTTAGGAGAGGTGTGCAGCTCTCAGCACACAGAACAACATTTTGGCAAAATGAGGAGCGAACAGAAGGTAGCAAAGCGGCTTTAAATAATATGCAGCTTGACATAAATTCCTGCAGAAGACAAATATGAGATAAAAAAACAACAACTTTAAGACAGCAGGTAATAATTTCTTACTGATGTGACAATGTGCCATAAAGGTTAATAACCTCAGTGCAAACATCAGTTTACCTGGCACACGCCATACATTTCTAGAGCGGAAACAGCAAGAAAATATTAAAGTTTTTGGTTTCAGTACACTGAAAATAGACAACTAATAAGCAAACTTTGTGACTGCTTCATGTAAGAGCACTAAGTAGCACCTTAAATCACACGATCCTAGCAGTGGTGTGCACGCTTAAACAACATTCAGAATAGGGCTACAACTAATTTTTTTTTTTTTTTTGCAAATCGATTAATCTGTCAATTATTTTTTTCGATTAACTGATTAATAATCGGATAGCCAAAGGTTCCTTAAAGAAGCTTTTTTTTACTAAATTAAACCAAGTTAAATAAAAACTTTTCCACCCGAGGACTTCTGGATAGAGCATATTGACAGAAAACATTTTTTTAATCTTTAATGCAAAATGTTTATATATTTTTTTACATTCTTGGTATAATTGCTGCTGATGATGGGTTACAGTCAACTAAAGGCATGTTTACAGTCACTCCAATTACTAAATTAGTTGAGGATTATTTAAATAATCAATTAAACAAGATTAATCTGGTAAATTGTTTCGGCCCTAATTCAGAATTACAACAAATGTTCCTCCTGGGTGCTTGTGAACACATTTGATCCAACCTTCAAGCAGATCATCCAATCCAAGCCCTTTTGTTTCGTGGTTACTGTTATAATAATTTTCACAAGTCATCCTTTCAGAGGTTAGTTTACTGAAGGCTTATTTGTAGCTTTCAGCAAATAGAGATATAACCAAAAAAAATGCATCTATTAAGTCAAATAGGGAATTGGAAGTTGTACAGGATGCAATATCTCTAGACTATTCTTCTACCAATTGATTAACAGAGAGACAGACATCTTCATTTGCTGAAAATGGGAGCTCAGATAAATAAAGTCAACACTTTCCATGGTTATTAAAATGTTATTGGCTGGGCTTTTAGGCCTTTAGTTTGAAGACAGCCCAACAAAGGAAATTTATATACAGACACGATAGAAATAGTTTTGAAATAATACATTTCACTGTTAAACAAGCAAGAGTTCTTAGAATATCAATAGTACTGTCAAAATAAAACCAAAATGTAAAAGATTTCTATTTTCAATAACTTCTAAGGCACATTTAGCTGCAATTGTCAGGGTTGGTTGAAGTTGGGTGAGTACCCAGATGCAGAGATAAGGAGGCACAGATGAGTTCTTGAAAATTTAATTAAAGAGGACAACAGAAACAAAATCCAATAACTGAATACAAGATACCAAAAAAACAGGAGACGCCAGAGAGAAAGAACACACGGGGAGCAAAGAAATAAAGATAAACCAGCACTGATGAGCTGCAGAGGAGGATATATCGGGGAAACAGAACCAAGAGTGGAGTAATCAGTTGATTGGGAGCAGCTGTGGAAAGAAAGAGCTAGAAGGTGGAAAAGAAAGTGGCACAAGGGGGAAAACAGAAGCTACCTTCACATTGAAGCCTGAAGTGACCGAAATCCGATTTTTCTGGCCATATGCAACCTGTTTCTGATCTTTTCATGACAGTCTGAACAACACAGATCCGATTTTTTCTAATGCGACCCAGGCCACTTGGCTATGCGGTCCTAAATCCGATATGAATCTGATCTTTCCAAATGCGACCTGTGTCTGAATGGCCAGGTCGCATCCATCTGGCCTGAACGCCAATAATACCCGACATAGGTCACTATTCTGGGTCTTGCTATGCAGAAGTGGCAAGTAAAACAACAACAATGGTGGACGATAATGTGGAGAGCAGTATTTATGTTTAACCATCTTGGAAAGATTGAGTTTTAAAGTTGGGAAGGATAGCTAGATGTTCTCCAGCACTACCATCCATGTTTAATTCCGTAAACATAGAGCACGCTTGCTTGTTACGTCATTGCGTCCTCTACTGCCCATGCGGGATGCTTAGGTTGTATGAATACAGTTCACACAGGAGATCACATGCAAGTCGCATATGTTTGGAAATGTGAATGGCAACACAAAAAAAGTCGTATTTCACAAAAAAAATCGGAATTGAGCATCAAGGCCTGCAGTGTGAACGTAGCTAGAGAGTAACATTGTGGGAAAAAAACAACTACAAAGACACAAATTTACAGTGAAACTAAAAAAAAAAACTTTAAGAATGGTCAGAACCCTGACAGCAATAACCTCAGGTAGCTGGTTTCTGTATGACTTGATCGGCCTCTGTCATCTATTATGGAGGAATTTGTTATCCATGGCTTTAAGGTTGGTCAGGTTAGCTTACAATGCTTAGTCATTCTATTTCTTGATGTTCTTTCATCTAAAGCAAGAACAGCTGGATATACCATAAAGCCAGTATTTCTGAAGACAGTAAGACTTGTTATCTATTTGATGTCTAATATGCTTTCCTCCAAATAAATGACAGATGTTTGGGCTTGTCTGATTGTGTCTTTCAGATGCAGGAAGTGGACCGCACCCAGGCAGGCTTGCAGCGGGCGTTCAGTGTCCTGGACCGCCTGCTGCTCACTCATCCTGTGTGGCTGCAGCTGTCACTCAACCAGGACTCAGCTCTATACATCCTGCTCAGAGAGCCTATTGGGGTAGATATTCAGCTGTCAGTTTGAAACTAAGCACATATCTTTTTCCTTATATTATTTTCCTTTTACGATAGATGCTATAGGGGTTTTTATTATTATTTACAGATTGATTTCCTGACACTGTCTCACTTGATAAAACGTCAAATAAAGTTAATGCAATTGGAAGAAATTAAAAGCTGTAGCTGTATATTCTAGATCCAGCTTCAGCTTCACCTCTGTTTGTTGATTGTATGCATTTTTAAAATTCACGCAGAATAAAGTAAAGCTATTCCAAATATGCTTACTATATTTTTGTTGGTATTTTCAGACTTTTCTGGTTCGTAAGTGCAGCTCCAGCCAGAGGAAGGTACTGTGTTTGAGGGTGACAGCTGACAGAAGTGCCTCCTCTGTTAAGGAGTGCTTCATCTGTGAGGAGGACTCCAGTGAGTCTGAAACAAGCCTGCAACGTCCACATATAGCTACACTGGTGAAATGGGCAATTAAAGCACTAAAACAAGTAAAATGTCTATTCTAAAAAATTCCCCCAGTACAGTAAAACCTTAAACAGTTCAGTCTGTATCATTTTAAAACAACTCTCACTATGAATATGAGAAACGGACGGTTGTAGTCCACCCTTCTATCAGCTGAACGGAGTTACATCACTTAGACAGCAGCAAAGAAAAATGTGTTACTAGGTTTAACAATGTTAAAAAAACAAACATATTTTTGCTCTTGCTGAATCTCAGGCTGTTATTTCTGCTTATGCACAACCTTAGTGTTAAAAATATAGCTCAGTTAACTGCAGCAGAAGTTTGAAACTCTTCACTTTTTTAAACTCACATCATTTTTTTGCCTCGGAAGATTCATTTTGATCTGTTTATAAAATTATGGCACAATATAATAATTTAGGTGTTCACCAATAGTAACAAAAGATGGTTGATTGAATGATTGAACTGGCTGTTCAACAGTGAGTCATTTGCGACCAGTCATGGCAACTGTACAAAAATAAATATTAATTTGCTGCAGGCGTATGTATATGTAAAAAGTATTTTTAGTTTAGCTTAGTTATACAGAAGTTTATATTATAATATTTCAAAGTCGTCTTTGGAAAACTTTCGTACCATCTGGCAGTACCCGATTTACATCTATAATTAATCAGAGACACATTTCTGTGACTGCAAGAAGCAGTTAAATGAAAATTGAAAATGAAAAACTTGAAAACACTAACCTGGTGCATATATTTAGTGACTTTCCTTTATGGCAATATATTTAATCCCATACTGTGTATGGTCTCTGTATGTTTTATGCAATCCGGACTCTTAAATTCCAGTCATCATGGAATCATGTCCTACATCTTTTAGATATTTACCTGGTCCAACAAAACGTGAATCAAATGGATTAATACAGCGTAGTTGTTATGGTTTTACTAATGAATTCATTATTAAATTTAGCTCTTCTGAAGGACTGAGAATTACAACAGTTGCTGGACCATATTTGCAAACTAACTCGACAAATCCTCTGTGCCAGTGCCAAATAATTTCTGGTGGAGGCAGTGTGATTAAACATCAAGGCATCTAAATCATTGGAGATACTCTCAATAGATGCATATTTTATTAAGAGCTTTTTAACATTGTAATTGGATTACAGGTTAGCTTTTTAGTTGGGCAGTTTAAACATCCTGACAACAGTAGTCCATGAAATGTATAACTTTGGCAGTGCTACATGAGTTTTCCCTTTGTTAGTGTAGGAAATGTGATGGCTGCTTCATATTATTTATGACAGTTCCTCCTAAAATGAGCTAGCCTTTCACTGCTGTCAATCTCTCTTCTGTGAGCAGCATTCGCCTTGGAGAGCTCAGCACTCAGCTTCCCGGACCTATGTCGTCTGGTGGCCTTCTACTGCATCAGCAGGTAATATATCATACAAAAAAAAACCTTCATAAAGAAGATACAGCCACACAGATAATCCTGTCCCCGCATTTTGATCTGGACTGGCAGCAATTCCTCATAGATCCTGCAGAATAGTAACAATCAGGGATTTTATGCATCTGTTTTATATATTAACGCTGCTCCCTGTACCTGTCAGAGTTTCCAGCTCCATCTCACAGCTCTAAAAGGTAGAAAATAATGCAGATTGTGTTTTCTGAAATATATCCTATATTTATTAATGGTTTCCATTCATTTAAATTTAATTTATTAATAAGGCGCCAAATAAGGCGCCAAAAGGCGCCAAACACCACTCAAAGCACTTTATAGAGATGATTCAATTAAATCTTACATACAGATTGTTTTTTAAGGAACTCAGCAATGTATTGCATCATTTACATTTTCCAGTCGTACAATCGTATTTTCTGTTTTAACTGTTATTTATAATTAAGTCAGTCAAGCTCCTGAAACATTTTAGTTTATTTTATGAATCCATTTAACTTCTAATTGAAAATGGAACCCAAAAAAAATTAGGAGAAAAATGGAGGGATGATTCAGTATTCAATATGCAATAAAGAGCCGATTTAAACTTGTGGTTCCAATGCAGTTAAACAAATTCTTATTAGAGATTATTTTTAACTTATCGAAAGCATATTACTTCTAACAGATGTTGTTTTATGTCCAAATCATCTGTAAGAATCTGAATCCAGATGGCGATCATTTAAAATGTCCTTTTGTGTTGCCTTGATATTTCTTGATCTTAATATTTATGCTATCATATTGGACATTATGTTATTAAATAGTTCAGTATTTTACTGAGCCTAATTTTTTATATGTATCTTAATAAGTATTCCTTCTCTGATTCAACTTTAGATTCTCACACATACTTCACTCCAAGACTATTTATAGACAGCATGGATGCTGCTCGGTCTTCAACTAGTATAAAACACCTGGTTATGATTTTATGTCAATCTTCATATCCAGAAAGGATTTCCCTCTTTAGATTTGTAATTTCTTTTCAGATTTAAAACATTTTCCCAAGTATATGCAATGTTTACATTTGGGTATATGGAACTTTAACTTAATTAACTACATTTTTGTGATTTAGTGAGTATATATATATATATATATATATATATATATATATATTTTATTTTATTTTATTTTTTTTTTTATTATTATTTATTATTGCATATTCATGCCTAGTTACCCACCATGGTTGCTGAATAAACAATAAAAAATGCAGGGATAATGTAAAAAAAGCAAACATTTAAAAAGCTTGGAGTCAGCAGTTGTTTTTTCTGCTCACCAAACTGTCACGTCAATTCAAATAAAGGTTACTTTTCAAAACATTCCACCTCTAACCATGGTTTGCAAAAAGTAACTGTTTACATTAAACATTGGTTAAGCGGGTTATGGTGTCAAACCTTCAACTTTTAATTGATGCTTTAAAAACAGGGGAGAAAAAAAACTTATCCAAAAGTTTTTTGTATTTAATCAGATTAATTAAAGATGAGGTATTTGTTAAAATAAAGTCCCACACAGATGCTCCAGTATAATCTTTCCATTTAGATTTTCCTAGCCAAAGTTTCTTCAGGTCAGTCTCACTAACATGCTCTAACAGGAGGTTAATTTGGTTTAAAAAAAGGATCACCGAAAACACATAACACTATTGTTTTATTGTTTTTTTCTTCAGCTAAATTGGACTCAGCTTTGACTCAAGAGCTCCTGTCAACAATTAACTCCTGTCCAACACACAAAGTATTCACGTGAAGTGCTTGGTTAAAGTTGCCTGTTTGCTCTTTTTTTTTTTTTTATGATTCTCTTAGCTCTTTTATTATAAGTGTTGGGAAACCAGAAAAAAGTGTACACACTGCCTCATAATTATGATCTGAAATAGGTGAAAAACATCTCATCTTATTTGTTAAACACACATGATGTCAGTTGACAGCCCTCAGTCAGAAAGCAGTATTTCATTTCTTTTACTTCGGTTACCAGACTCACTGAAAGTTGGACATCTAAAGCTTTTAAAGGCAATCCTGGGCAGAGGAAGCTAACTGTTTAGCTCTGCCAATTTTAAAAATAAACTGGCCAAGCAATGCATATCTTACTGCCTAACTCTTTGAGTTTGGCAGCCACATCTTAAACAGTCCACCAACCACTGAGACTATAAATTGAATTTAGTGAGAGACTCATTTGAGAATCCCTGTTCCACTCTGATTCTTAGGATCAGATTATAAAATCATGAACTATTTAGGGCAGCTTTTTACCATTTCATGAATGTTTTTTTAATAATCTATTTTTTTTTCTCCAGAGATGTCTTGCCATTTCCTCTTCAGCTACCAGAGGCCATTGCCAATGCCACAACACACCGGCAGCTGGAAGCCATCTCTTACATGGGGCAGGGTAAATCTCACTAATTTAGTCATAGAAAAAGTTTGCAATACATTTTTATTGTTTAAACTTCATTTCAATCTGAAAAACTCACACAGAAAGAAAACGACAATTAGAAGAATTGTATTAATACAATTATTTTAAGATTTTGCTGCTCAGAACTTGGCAGGAAACATTATCACTAAATTTTACTGTAATATGCATAAGCAGGTGTATGAGAACAGGGACGTTTCCCTCAGGCCTGGTGGTGGATTGGAGATAGATGAAGTTGGTTCAGTCCATAGACTGCTGGTTGGCGACACAATCTGCTTGAGCTCTACTGGTGAGATCCAGTAGACTGTGTGCAGTAGACTGACAGTAGACTAGTGCTTTAGTCAGGACCTGGAAGATAGAAGTCCAGCTTGCATAAACACAGGTTTGCATGAAGCTGTCAATGATGAGCAAGCATAAAGTGAACCAGACTCAACATGGCAGTCTTCTGCCAGACTAATTGATATGTGATGGGGAATGCAATAAGAGTCCAGGAGGAATGACAATCTGATTGTAATGATCTCAGAATGTTGGACCCAGAATTCAAGGCGAGACAGGCAGTGGGAAAGTTCAAAGCGTTTATTAAAGGAACAGGAGCGCGGGGCTGCTCGTCTGCTGCGGGGCTGATCTCTGCAGGGATAGGAGAATACAGGTCAGTGACTGGATGTGGAGCTGAATACGACTTGGAGCAAAGTCACTGACCTGATTCAAAGTTCAGTCTGTTGGCGGAGAACACAGCAGAATCCAGGAGGGAGGTTTGACCGCAGTTGCGGCGGGCGACGCCCCCAGAGTTCCTAGAGAGCGAGCAGCCGACGCCGAGCAGCAACAGAGTCCAGAAGGGAAATCCAAGGCCGAAGTCAGAAGACAGTTCCAGGTTCAGAAGCCGGTAGAATCCAGAAGCAGATACGACAAACAGAGCAGACAGGGGCAAGGCAAAACTCGAGATCCTCAGGGCAGAAACTGGTCAAAATTAGGAAAACAGACAGACTACAGATTGGTAGGGAACGTCTCACAAAAACACTCGAATAACCTGGCGCTGATAGGAGGCAAACACACAACCTAAATAGTAGAGGAACCAGGTGGAAATAATCGGCAATAATCAGCCGCAGAAACAACTAGACAGCTGAGCAAGGAGCAAAGGAAAAAAACAAACCATCAGTGCCAAGATCATGACACTGATAGTGATGAGTTTGAAGACACCCCATGGAAAAGCCAGATGGAATTAGCTATGATGGTGGAGAAGGGGACGGAGGTGGGTTGAACTGGGGTCACCTGAGTCAAAATCAGACATAGCGCAACCACTGCTTGCACTTTGGCTGGGTAGCAGGCTGGCCTGGTTATGAATTTAAAGACCTTTTAAGATGCACTCTGGATGCTGATTGGGTATCGTGGAGGTGCGGTTAAAATCTGATTGGTTTGTCAGAGGCAGTTGAGCCTCTGATGGATGAGGGTAAGTAATTCAGTTTCTTCAATTGAATTTCTGCCTAGGCTTCATTTAGAATAATTCTTCATTGAATCACAGTGAGACATGCGATAAACAGTCAGATGACTATCATGTGTTATATACAGTGTGTATTACATTATTATGATTCCAAGTCAAGCTATAACCCTCTTTCTATGCAGCTGTATATTTTCACTGCTCTCTACCTAAACTTGACAGTTGCCCTTTGCAACAACTAACGGTGAAGTCTATAATTTGTGAGAAAATCAACTGTGGAAAGAAGTGACTGCCAGTCTGCATCTATTTTAACAGAGGAACATGTGCTGTGGTGCTGCAGCAGCACGAGCGAGCGAGGTGTGACTTCATGAAGACGAAAGTGGAAAGCAGATTCTGAGCGATGGTAGCTTTTCAAAATGGAACGGATGAAATAGAACATGCAAACATTTTTTAATTGGCTAAATAATTAAAGGATAAATCAACAATCTACATATTCAATACAGGCATTGGAATCAACTATACATCAACAGATGTTTGAAATTATGTTCAAAGAGGTTTATAGAAATAAACCACACATTTGACACCATTCTAGCCTTTTCTAGCCTCACTGTCTTGAGCAGAATTAATTATTTGTACTAGGAACAGTGGCTTTGTCAGATGGGTTGTAGACAGGGAAAGTTGCTCTAAGATTGTTACTAGGATTACAGAAACAAAAGATGTTGTATTTCTTTCACAGAAAATGTAGATCTGTTTATTTCAAGAAGGATATTTCTTGAGTGAAGGAATCAGAACATCTTTTATGTTCTTCATCAGTCTTTTTATTATTTTGCAATTCTTGTTCTCTCTTGCTTTCTCTGTCAGAATAAATCTCCAATACGTCAGGAATGTCATTTTAAATAGCTTTCTCCATATCTTTGCTTCCTCTGAATTTAGATTTTAAAACATTGCCAATGCCGAAAGTAGCTTCTTTTTTCAGTGACACCATCAACACCAAAATACATTAATGATAAAGCAGTCTGGTAGCTCATCAATTAGTAAATGTACATTGTGTACATATGTATTTAATGTTAAAAGCTCTTGTTCTGAAGGGAACGGTTGTAAATGTAAGTGAATTGTCTTTCTCTTTAATAATTGAAGTCGTTAAGGACCGACAAACTGGCAATGAGCCTGAACCAACGTACAAAGGAGGTGTTAAATGAAGGGTGAGTTAAAAATGACTGTTAGCTTCCCCAAATAAATGATGTGACCCAGTGTAGCATCTGTTTGTAAACCCCAAACCCATCGTGATTGAAGAGAGGTTTCATTTTCCTAATGGGAACCGGTCTACAAATGAAAGGAAATCGTCTTATTTGGCAGATTAGGGAAAACTCCCCCAGTTTGTTCTTAATCCACCTTTTAGCTGATACCTAAATTTTAGCTGATAACTTTTTGAGCAACCTGTGTTCTGTGTTCTTTTAGACTTTTGGAGCTCACCGAGTGCTTTAGACATCCAAAATGGGCCTTTAGGGCCTGTTGCATCAACCAGCAGCACCCAGTCCCAAATGGGAGGGACTCAAGACAGATGTTCTTTTATGACAAGAGGCAAACAAGGCAAAGTCTGCTTCATCAACCCCCTCTTTCTTCAGTTGGAGGTTAGCAAGGTGAGCTAAGAATCTACTGAGATTCGAGAAAGGACTTTTAATACGATAAAAAAATTGTGCTTAATTTCATTTTACATTCCAGCAACAGCCACAGCACACAAACCACAGCGCCTCCAATAAACGGCACCGCTTCAAGCGCAGCATGCGTCTGCGGCTTTCAGAGTCCTCCATGAATTTGTCCCTGGAAGGCGTGGGTTCCTACTCACCTCCCCCATCGCTGGAGCAACCTGGAGGCTCGGAGGGGCTGCACAAATCTAGTCCTAATCCTCAAAGAAGAGTACATGCAGGGGCTTGTGTCCTGAGGAGAACCCCAGCAGTATCACCTGGGTCAGCAGAGGAAGATGACATGATGGCAGTATATGTGCCACAGGTGGGTGCTGAGGGTAATTTTTTGAATTCAAATAAGACAGGGAACAGTGTTTTCTTGAGGTTACTCCTATGTTTTGTGGTTGATTTTAAATTTTTGTGCAGGCTTTTCATGTTCTAAATGAGAAGCTTTTCTGTCTTTTTCAAGACATCTGCTGCTGCTGATGAAACACCCAAGTTCCATCAGGAGGCAGGCATCGAGGGAACAGTTCTGGGCTTGGAGCACCGGCCAGCTCCGTCCTTGGCTGAGCTTGACAGCTGTAGCTCCTTTAGCAGCATGGATGACGAAAATGACTCAGCGTCAGAACCAGAAAGCATGTCCCAGACCCAAACAAACACCTTCCACCGCCCTCCGCTCGTCCGCTCACGAGGCCGTGGAGGCCTGCATCGCATGAGTGAAGCATTTGTGTGTTTTTTTGCGCCTGACAAGCGCCTGACTCGACTGGTGGAGGAACTGGCAAGAGACAGGCGCTCAGTGTTCAGAGATATGATTCAGGATTTCCTCCAGGAGCAGAGAAAGGTGCTTAAAACATTGAGCACCTCTTCCACATCTTCATCCACAGGTGTATCTTCAGTGCAGCTTCTGCAAGGTCTGCGCCTCTTCCTGTCACAGGCAAAGTGTTGCTTGTTGGACAGCAGAGAACTTGAGCCTCCCATTGAAACTCTTGTGCCAGAGAATGAGAAAGGTAAACCTAGAGAAACACACAAAACCTATGCAAATACTTTGATTCATCTGTGTTTGCACACATTATTTGTTAGTATAGTATAACTCAGTCAGTTTGGGAGACCATCTCACAGCTCAAACGGACCAAAGATCACATCTAAATATCATGTAAGGTTTCTTTCACACTGATGATGGGGGTAGTTTATTTTTCATTAATTGATGCAAGTAATTCTACGCCAAGCATATTATTAGTGTTATTAGCACTCATTTAAAAACTATAAACATGAATCACACCAAAACAATAAAAGGGTTCTAATTTAAACCTGCTGAACTTGAGATTAGGATGATGAACAAAATTATGTTTTGCAAAGTGCTTTGCACTACTGCTGGGATACATGTCATAGGGCCTCTGTTATGTAAAAAATACTTTTTTTAAGCTATAAACTAAATTATGATGCTACAGTATCTTAAAATATATGTCTAAAGTCGTATTTAGCTTGATTCATTCATGTGTCAATGAATAAAGTCCTTTTTTTTATCAGTGAGCAGTGATGTGATGCAGAGTGTGATGAGTGCGACTCAAGAACAAGATAAAAAGCAACTAATCTGCACAGTGACAGCAACTCTTTTTTTTTTAAGCTAATGTCTAAATCATGAAAGTTTGCTTTTCGACCATGAGAGCTTTGGACTTTGTTTAGCCTTACTAAAGAAGAGCCATGTCATCAGTAGTGACATGCTTCTCTAACATGATGAACACGCTTTGAAGTTAAGTGTCTTTCTTCTGCGTTGGAAGAAAACAACTAATAAACATTTTAATACTAAATAATGGCAAAAGTAATGTTTGATCATACATATGCCTATAGTTGACTTTGAAAGGCTTAGAAAAGCATTATGTAGGACCTTTAAGAGAATGTCTTCCAGAATTGTAAAAGATTGAGATGGTCGCTCTCAGACCTTGGTCACTAAAATAGTTTTAAAAGACTTGAAGCCATATCAAAGTCTCCTTGTGATCCCAAAAACTTAAGCAGCGGGTAAAGCACTAAAGAAGAGATATAAGGGCCTAATATTCAGAAGGTTGGCATGTTTTAAAACATTTGCAAAGGTGTTTGTATGCACAGAGCAGATCTTCAAAGAAAGTGTAAAGTGATTTGTATTTGCAATTCAAATGTAAATCACCTTGTTTTGCATCTTTGCCTTTATCAGTATGATGATCGTACTCTAATGCACAAACCTCAATAATTCATGGTTGGAGAATATGCAAATGTAAACATTTACAAAATGCAAATTTTCAAAATCTAGAAGTACTAAGTGGGCCCAGCTTTAGTGTCTTTTTTTATTACTTCAGGTGCAAAGTGACCTGCAAAAATATCTGTGCTCATTGTTGCCACAAGGAGGAATTGGTGAAAAGCGACAGTATGGAGAGATATTCTGTATAATATTTATGAAGGAAAATATTTATGCTTGTGGACAAAAATTTGTGCAGTAGGACAGCAGATAATCTTTAAACAATTAAACCAAAATGGAGAAAAAAAAGACTAAACTTGACCCATAAATGTACAAAACAATAATCAAATGCATAATGGTTATCAACCTAAATTAATTTTATATTCCTACAGGTACTGTCACGGGACAATACTATTTTAATTTTATGTAAAAAGTAGGAAAACAGTCATTTTCTACTTTCTATTTGTGGTAAGGGCAACATTGGAAAGGAGTAAAGTTGTTACTGTCACTACTCATTCTCTACAAGTAGCATCATAAGCTTACTTGCACATGAGCAACCACATATTCATCCGGGTCGCCTTCAATTGCACCATATAAAAAGATCCAAATTAACTTTTTTGATCCCTAAAAATATTAAGTGTACTAATATACAAAATGTAAAAGATTAATAATTGATTTTCTGCTAAAATAAATTTATTTAAATCCTGTTTTATCACTCTGTCCCCGATCCGTCCCAGAAATGGGATCTCACGCTACTTCCAGCAGCTAATTTTTTCAGCTTTGGATTTAAGCATTATGTTTGCCTTCCGTTTTACCTTTATGGTGTATAGTGCCTAATCTAAAGAAAGAAACAACTAAAATGAATATAAATATGGGGAAATCCTACTGTCAGACTGTTCTGAGCATGTCCGATGATGACATCAGACAAGCAATTTAACAAAAAGAATGTAAAACACATCAAATTCTCTCAAGAAAAGTCATTAAAATATTTTTTACAAGGTGTATTTTAGCATTCTTTTGTGATTAAAGGGTAGAAATATTTACTTTTAGTTAATTATATTATTTACGGCAACCTGGCTGAATATCTGTCTCACTTGGCTAGCTCAAGTGGTAAGTCACCCATCCTGCAAACAGGAAGCCTGGGTTTGTATCCCAGCTGGGGGGATTGATCTAAAGAAAGTGTGGGTCCTTAGGCAAGACCCTTCATGCTAATGCCTGCTTTGGGGAGTGACAGCCTAGTGGCTATGGCATTGCCCTTGGAATTCTGAGTTCAAACCTCACTCACACAGACTGGCACTCTGGTTCTTTGAGCAAGACATTTAACCCCCACACTGCTCCCCGGGTACCACACCATGGCAGCCCACCCATCCTGAAGGGGATGGGTTAAATGCAAAGAGTTTGTAGCTCTGCACTTGTGACTGTAATGACAATAAAAAACACTGAAACATGCGCAAATGAGTTGATGGTCAGATGTCACATAACTTAAAAACAAGATTATATCCAATTATAAAACAATAACAAGTTTCTTCAAATTAGGTTTGATGCAATAAATTCTTTAGTTTTTGTCTTCTTTTTTTTTAATGAACACCCTTCCATCCACCTATCCCAGCTAACTTACAGAATTGTATGTTTAGATCAAGTTAGTTGCTCTGGAATAAAAATCTAGGCTCAGTTTCCCAGTGATGGATTTTGGATTTTGCACACATTGTGAGCTTGTCAGTCTAAAAGAATAGACCATGAGAAGAACAAGAAAATTATGGGGCAGAAAGACATTAAACAATTAGAGAACATTTAAGCTGGAGGCTAGGTTTATACAAACAGACATGGTGGGCTGCCCAGGCTCCCATGAAAGAAGCTGTCATCACAAAGCAGACCATGTAGTAGTAAAGTGTTGGCTGGAGGGGGTGGTCATGTTGTCTCTGATATTAAACAAACAGTGTTGGGATAGCCTGCCTTACACATCCACACTCACAAGCTTCCCGTTAACCGACTGGCTCGTCTCTGTACTGTAAAGACATTACAGCAGGTTTCTTTGCTAGGAAAATGGTTGAATCTGTTGACACGCTGCTGTGCGTAGGATTTTTCTTTGTGCGTGCCTCACAGGTGTTTTTTGTGTAATGACGAATGGCGGTTGCCTGGCTGCCTAGAGACGTCGAGGTGGGGGGGGTCTTAGCCTTCCGTCCATCCTATGTTCCTTCCTTCCTTTCTGCGCTGGGATTCTGATTTATCTCTCATTGCGTTGGCGGGAGGCATTTGCATTTTTTTTTCTCCCCTCGTTTATCATAAAAAGATATCAGAGTCCCACGCTCACTTGAAAAGCTGCACGATTCACTGGAGGGTGGGAGGGAGACATAGAAATAGACAGGTTACTTGGAAAGTGTAATCAGTTACTGGTCTGTGAGTAACAGATTTCAAAAAATGTACTCACCTTTCTGCAAAAGCTGTTCATCTGTAGCAAAGCTGTAATCACGTTACATGTCATGAGTTACACTCCAGAGCTGGTAAATAAGAGCTTGATTTTGAGAGAGAGAGTGAGAGTGATTGATCACAAGGGGGATATAGTAAGGTAGACAGAGGGGAGAAGTGGGGGATTGTACAGTAGGGAGACATGATGGAGGGGGAAGAGAAGATTGATGAGAAGTGGAAAATTATTGAGTCAGGACCGCCCACTGCATGCACTGAGAGTGGCTTTACAGGCAAGAGCATGTGCATGGACATGAGGTTATTTATTATAAATTAACATTGTCAGACCAGAAAAGACGTATTTCTTTTCAACATACGTGTATGTCAAGGTTCAGAACAGAGGACCCAGAGTTCAGCCGGTATATATCTTTAGAGGACAAACTCAGGTTAGTGACCACATAACTCTGACAGAGGACGATAACGAGCGTGTTACTCCTTAACCTGGTTTTAGAGTTTAATCTGTGCCAAGAAGAAGGAGGCTGCAGCTATACTAAACTGTGCAACTAACTAGAGTTTATTTTTTTATTAAATAAAATATTTAATAAAAAAATAAACAATGCTTTGAATCAGCTTCATTGCGATCAGGCACTTTATTAAAGCCATACAACAGAGAAAACAAGCTGTTCCACCTGTGTTATATTGAATCCAAATGTTGCCGTGAGAGCAGGATTGATTGATGATAAAAGAATCTGCCTTGATGTGATCCGAACATAGTTTGTTCTATTGGCTTGGACATCAAAGATTGTCCTGTTGATTTTTGTTTAATCTATTTACTTTCTGGATCGAAATTTGATGCAAAACCGGGTCCTTTGGATAATTAAACATTCCTTTTCCCGATCCAAAGCCATTCCTACAATTGGCAGCAGTACGATAGACCACTGTAATGTAATTTTAGCAATCCTTTTAGAGTGCTTAACAATGCGTGATTCTATACCCGCGTCCGAGGATGTTTGACTGCACTGACGTCACAGCTGTGTTTTATCACGTAACTGCTCTTGAGGTGCTAAAGGCGCCAAGCATACTGTAAAATTCTCTCGATTTTTATTACTTGGAGCATTTTTAGTGCGATTTAGACCACCCACATAGAGAGAAGAAAGGATAATCTACCATCACACATAAAAGGATAAAACTGCTCAAGATGCACTCTTTCTATTTGAACTTTAAACTAACACTTTCAAAAGTTTATCAGGTTTACAGATTTTTCATTATTAAAAAAAATAATAGTTTTTTCGGTATGATATTCATGTAATAGTCGAGTTAGCTGCATGTTACCATCATCCCTAGATTTTTAACACAGTGGATGATCATTGAAAAGATAGAAAGCAGTTTTGGGATATATTTAAAACCCACGTCCATTGTCTTATTAATAAACAATAATAGTTTTTGGTCTTCATTGTTGTAACGAAAGTATAACTTTACTGTGGGTGGGAAAATCTAATTTTCAATGGCCTTGTTGCTGAACTATTCCCACTTTTACCCAACATTTCATGAAGGAGAAAATAAATAGTGCCAATTTTTGAAACAACTTAGATTCTTTATGAAAAATATTGTTTGAATTTGTTTTCAAATTAAGAGTTTGCTTTTAAAGCTTTATTTTGTTGAGTTTATTTTATTTCCTTCATTTCCTAAACTAACTACAGTAACTTTTTTTTATTTGGATTTCTAATTGACAATCAAGACTGAGAGGGAAACAATAAGAACAAAGTGCTGATGAAGGTTCTCAGTCATCCAGGTCATAATCATTCCGTAAAAATTCAAAAAATATCCACTGGACTTGGTTTCCAAGATTTGAAGACGTTTCGCCACCTCTCCAGGAAGCTTTCTCAATTCAAATGTCTGGATCTGCAGTGAGTTTGAGTCTTATATAAACAAAGCCTTGTATCGCTTGGAAACATGCAAATGGTAACCGATGAATGGGTCGTTTGATTCCATCGTTAGCCTGTAAGTAACATCTTCAAATCTTGGAAACCAAGTCCAGTGGATATTTTTTGAATTTTTACTGAATAAGAACAAAGTAAAAGTTGTAGATAAGAGCTTCAGGTATGTAACCACTGAACTTTTTGTTTTTATTCAAAAACTTTGCAAAAAAAGAGAGAGCCCTCATGCAGGTGTGCTGAGGCACCACAGGAATAATTGATTTGACTCAAAGCTTAGTGAATTTTGTTAACGTCAAAATCCTTAGAGCATTCATCTGGACGCTGTGCAAAATGGATCATGACTAAACAATTTAGGAGTCTTTTTATTTTATAACTTGTTGAATTGCTGACTGTTTTTAAATGAATATTGGTGCATATTGTGCAGATAAAGTATTCTTTTTTATCATTATTTAAACAATATTAATCACCCTCACTGGTTAGTGTATCCCTCTGGGCGTAATTCCCATCCTGTGTTTTTCTAATTACAAATCAGTTAAATAAAACACTTGTCAGTTACCTTCGTTCTGTTTTCACAGACCTGGCACTAGAGCGAGCTATGTTCTCCTGCATCCTCCGGCCTTTAAAGTGCCCGCTTGAGAAAGCCCTGACAGCTTTTCACAACCAAGATGGCTCCACCCAGCTCCTCACACAGAACATGCTCCGACTGAAAGGGAACGGTGCCATGGAGAGGCTGGGCGTGCGGACTGGGGTCCCCGATATCCGGGAGGTGGAGAGGGTGAAGCAGAAACTGATCCTCATGCAGCGGACGCACTCGCCTATTGATAAGGTGCTGTTACTGCTCCAAGTGTGCAAGTTTGTGCACAAGGCGATGGGGACCTTACATGGTGAGACTCCGAAAAGTTTATTGAAGCATCTTTACGCATAGCACATATTGATTTTAATTTAAAATTCTGATCTGGACCAGGGCTGGTTTACTTCAATGTGTTTTAATCCAAAAGTACATTTCTTCAGTTTTAAATATTTTACCACAACTGCTCTTTTGACCCAGCTAAAAAAATCTACAGGGTCTATATATAAAAAAAACTACTTATTGTATTTACACATCTGTGTCATAACTATAGTTTTTAATATGTCAATGTGGTTCATACCAAGTTTACATACAGTGTAGTTATTTCCTATGAAATAGTAAATATATCACAAAATAATGTTTTTACAGGAGAAGATGTAAGCTGGGATGACTTTCTTCCTGCGCTATCCTATGTGATAGTAGAATGTAACAGGCCTCAGCTGCTTATAGAGGTGGAGTACATGATGGAGCTGCTGGAGCCTTCCTGGCTTGGCGGAGAGGGTAAGACCCAAATCCAACCATTACTTGATGCAGCGAAATATAAGATTTACACACAGAAAATAAAGATTAACACAAGAAAAGTTTACACTTAATTGCATCGACTAATTGACTTGAAAGCAATCTCTCACACCAAGCATGCTTTTGATGTGTTTTTTTAATAATATGATGGAAATAAAATCTATTGATAAATTGATATTATCATGCTTTCATAGCATCTCGATTTTGAACAACTGGCTTCATTGTTTGGATTTTCCTTTGCCTAAATGCTGCAATCAGTTCAGTGTCAACTTTGAAAGGGTAAACACCTAGTTAATTGGGATAATAGGTGAATTTGAGGACTTTAGTGTTGTTTTTGACAAAAAACGAAATTAAGTCGTTTTACATTTGAAGTCACAAAATCCTCTATATCAGTGGTAGGAAATATCCAGCTTTAAACATTAGCAACTACCACTATTAGCTGCTGAATAACTAGACTTGTCAGAACCCAGATTTTGCCTAGTGCAGTAATTGGTCTTAATGACTAAGTTTTACATTTTTCTCCTACCAATGTTTTTTTTTTTTGCAGGTGGCTACTATCTGACCAGCGTATATGCTAGCCTGTGTCTGATCCAGAGCCTGGAGCAGGATCCACCTTTTTCTGGCTGTCTAACACCACAAGTGCAGGATGCTTTGAAGGAGTGGAGCAGTCGACGGACCCTGGAGGCCCAAAAACAAAAAGAGACCCAACAGAGCCAAGTAGGTACTCTCATTTGTTTGCAGTAACGCCACAGAAACCTTGCTTGCTTTACAAGTAGGATTGTTGTGGAGGAATGTTTTCTACCTGCTACCAAGGCTACAAAACTATAAAGCTATAAGATTTTTAGTTTTTATATCATTTAACCATTATCATTTAACATATCATTTAACCATTATCTAACCATTATCAACTAAAGACAGGTACCCAGCAATTGAGATGGAAAGGAGACATTTCCTAACCTTAGGCAAGCAGTTGTTCCACTCTGAAACATGTTTCTATTGATCTATTTAGTGGTCTGTTTTAGAAACCAATATATAAAACATAAAAGACAGAAAAAAGCAAGTTAATTTGATAATCCGGTTGCTTATTGTTACTGCTGTCACTTAAAGAAAGGTAAGAACTCAATTCAGTGTGTTTATATAGCACCAATTTACAATACATGTAATCTCAAGGCACTTATAGATGCAGTTCAACCACATCACACAGTCAGGTTGGTAGCAAGTTTTCTATCTAAGGAAAATCAGGTGATTGCATCCAGTCTTTGGCTTTGCTGGATTTACTCCTCCTGCATGATCCTTTGGTGTCAGAAATTAGCTTGCATTTCGTCATTGCATCCCCTTAATCCCTCAAATTGAACATTCAGTGAAAGTGGAGAGGAAAACTTCCTTTTAACAGGAAGACACCCCCAGCAGAACCAGGCTCAGTGTGAGCGGTCTTCTCTTGAGGCTTACTAAGGGTTTAAGGAGATAGAAACAAACCAACAGAAGGAACATAGAAGCACTGACCTATAAATACTTTCTGTGTTCGAAAATGTAACCGTAAAACAGCTCCATGGGCAGCTGTCTGCGAAAGGAAGAGAACTATGCTTTTATCTCAATTTGCTTAGAGTTATGATGGATAACATCTGGTAAGATAATGATGTGTGAGTCTGTTAACCCCTAGTAATACCAGCTTGTTGTGTGTCAGAACTAATGTTTTCCCAAGTAGTTTATCTAATTAGGACAGTTCCTCTGTCAGGATTTACATTTATCATCTTCATTATGTGCATAGCAGAGATTTGGGAATGAAATGGGGACACGGACAGAGTGGCAACTTAAACAGGAGGTGAGCCCAGTTGATAAGCAATACCTTCTGTAAGTTAAAGCAAATTCTCTGGACTGAGTAAGATTACAATTTCTGTCAAAATCTGTTGTCATGTCTCATGGTTATTTAATATATATACATTATGAAGTGTTATTTAAAGAGTTTGAACCGAGTGATCTCTTCTCAGGAAAAGAACCGCAGAGGGAAAGCTTCAAGGTGTAAAGACACAGCTTTCCATTACACAGCTAAAATAAAATGTAAAAACTGTATTAGTTTTCCTACTGAAAGTAAAAAAATATTTACAGCAACCTTTGATTCACACTAAAAGAATATAAAATAAATTCTAATTAACAAAGAATTTTCCAATTAATTCAGGCCCTGACTAAACTGAGTCAAACTGTGACCTAAAAATAATTTTGAAAAAAATGTGCTACCAAAAAGGTAAATAAAGCTACCCTGAGAGTGAGGAAGTATGTCAGGATCATAATACTGTGACTATTTCACAGAAAGACACCAAAACAACGAAGAAAAAAAAAACAGGCATGCATTGATAACTTGCAAAAGGTAAACATAGCAGCATAGTGGCAAAGAGGAGCACGCAGCTTACAGAGATGAAGATTTGGCTTCACCATTTCAGAAAAGACAGTTTGAAATCTTAACACTTTGGGACCAGGTTTCCAATATGTCCTCGTTTATTGTGTACAAAGCACTGAATCTATGTGAACATAGCCATACTTCCAGACCGTACTCCTCAGGGATCACTGCCCTGCATTTGAATTAGGTGTGCTGGAAAAGAGACATATCATTGGAATATAATTGGAATATTTCCAATGCTAAGAAAACCATTATCCAAGGTAATCCCAAAGACAAAAAAAATATATCTAGTAAAGAAACAAAGATAAAGAGAAAAACATGATTATTTTCTATAAAAAAAAAATAAGAAAGAAACAAGGACTGTATCTAAGAAAGAAACTAGTGATACTTTCTACAGAAAATAATTTAATATAAAAGTAATGGGAGTGGTGACCCTTTTTGGGGTAAACCTGTTTATAATAAACACAAAACAATGAATATATAGTACTTCCTTTATAAATGATTACCCAAATTCACAGCAACTGACGTGACGCAAACGTGACATCACTCCGCCAATGCAAAAATGTAACAAATAAGGTAGAAAAGCTGTGCTGAATGCTCACAGATGTATAGAAAGAGCAAAAATCTGAATGACTCCCACAAACAATATTAAAACATCTGCAAATTTCCTGATAAAACTTTTTCATTAGCAGTCTAATGATTATTTTGCAGAGGATTTTTTTCTTGAACAGCGTTTCTGCAGGTCAAGAGATGGGATTTTGGCATTCGCTTATAGCCAGCTGAACATCTGAACCAAACATAATAACAAGCAGCTGGTAATGGCAGATAAGATTAACATTGCAATTATTAAATCAAAAAAATTACATTTAAATTTGAACCCAAAAAACTCCATACATTGCTAAGGCACCTTCTGGTGTTTAGGTTTAGCAAAGTAGGTAGGGCACCCGCTCCAAAATGGCAGACATATTTAATATGCCCCAACTGCCATTGTCTATGTCAATGCCTGTTACGTTTAGCTGCATGTGTGGGTCACCACCTGATAACCGACAGGGTAATTGACCTCAGTCCCCCTCTGAAAATGTTAAATCTTTTATTCAAATGATTTTCTATTAAATACCTGTGACAGCAATGTAATTATGAAATCAAATCCATTGAAATACCATATGTCCGAGGTGAAGGAGGTGCAGCTTTTGCAGGAAATGGTTTCACTTTGGTACAATTTACAGTTGCTGATTGGTCAGCTGCTGCATGAGCCCACTGGATTAATGGACAGGTGGCATCATGTCAGCTCCGTTAATGAGTCCATTCAAGACAGTAAAGACTTAACAGAGAAAATCGCAGGTGTATTACATAGGTGTATTTTCAAATTCCTATGTATTTTATATAGAGGGACACAAAGATAATAGCAGCAATAGTTTTAGTATCCATTGAGGATTTAAACACATCTATGAAAGGAATATGAGGAGTAAACTAATTTAATTGCAGATCAATTAATGCTTTGCTCCAGAAAAGAAAAACAGCAGAACCAAAGTACTATTCTAGAAGTACCTAACTATAAAAAGAAAAGCGAAAGAGAATACATAATTAACAATAATTGCAGATATTGCAGCAACACAATTTGAAATTTTAACTTCCACAAATCTGTTCTGCTCCTCTTTTAAATGGTCAAAAGACAAAAACATTAAAAAAAACAACAGATAATCCGTCCACACAGGCTCAGACATCCCTGTGATTAATTACATTGATGGCAGCATCATCTAATTGTCCTACATCTGTGACGTTAGCAGGTAGGGTTAAGCTTCATCTTCGAATGATGTTTTATATCGAGTTTAAATTGCTTTTACAGATGCTTGAATGTCACAACTTGAAAGCACTGAGTGATTCGTAAGCATCAAATAATTGCTGGGGAGGAAAAAAGTGAGACAGCTCACTTGGACGGCCCTCCTCCCAAAATTTGGAAGGAGATTAATTTTTAGACTTTTTTTTTCCTGAGGTAATCCCTTTGATCTGGGGCTTCCAGCTTACGACTGGACTTTCCCTAAAACCATCACACACTCGCTGACATTTTGCCCACACTTCCTTTCATCACCTCCCTCTTGGCCTTCACATCGGTGCAACAGGTCCACCAGAAGCCACTAAAAAAAAAAAAGAGAGAAATTCAATGTCATCCGCGTTTCTATCTTGTCACGTGGTGCTTCTCCTGGCTTCAAATAGCCCATCTAACTCACCCGGCAGCCAGATTTTCCACTGACACAGGCGAGGATCAGTGAGCCAAGTGCTATGAAGAGGTGGGCGGTCAGATAACATGAAATTTATCGAGCTGCATCTATCCGTCGAAGCAGGCAAACACAATATGCACACGGACAGCGAGGAGCTCAGTGACTCTGTGAGTTTTGACGGTTGAAAGACCTGTTGATTGTTATGCCTGAATGTGTGTCTTTGGTCCTCTTTGGAGTTTTTTTTTTTTTTTGGCTTTTTTTTTTTTTTTGGCAACTTCTACTTGTGCTTTCTTGTGGTTGGAGCCTGGAAGTGAACATGTTTGTGGGATTGTTGGCATCTTTGAGGCATAGAATTGGCTTTGCTTTAGTTCCTCAAGATTGGCTGTTTGGTGAAGGGATTATGTGCCGTGTCCTTTGGACAGCGTGAGTGTGTTCTCTTAAGAGAGTTGTGAGGGAGGCTGTAGGTGGTTGAATCGGACGTTATATAATGGCTAAAGGGTTTGATAAGTGGCAGTTGTTGATCTAGGCTTGTTAGTTTTAGGGCTGATTGCCTTTAATGGTTTAGATCAGGGAAGAAAGGGAAGCCTTCTTCCTTAAAGACGGAGAAAAGTTGGGTTGCAGTCATGCTTTTGGAGGATTAATGATTTAAAGTTTGCGGCAGATAAAAGAGCAGCTAAGGGAAAATGAATTTATATAAAGCTTGTCGACCTGGCTGACTGTGTGTGGGAAGCAGAAGCTTTGTTTCAGAGGCTGCTTCTTTTATGAGCTTCGTTTTGCCTCATTTCCTGCAGCTTTCACATTTCTCAACCTTCTCTCCTCCCCCTCTTTTGCCCTCACTCCATAAGCCTCTTGACCTCTGTTTGTCATCATTGCAATGCATTCACTCATTTTTCTCCCTCTCTTTATCTTTCCTTCGTCTTCTTCTTCTTCTCCCTCCCTACAGAGGTGCGTTCGGATACTGTTCCAGGACGGGGAGCGGAGCGCTGTGCGGACGTTGCAGTGGAGAGCCGGGGAGACCAGCCAGGCCCTGGCGCAGCTGTGTGCGTCCACCTTCGGAGTGTCCGACCCACAGCAATATACACTGTACTGGCGCAGCGGTGGCGAGATGAGGGCCCTGCCGTCCCACGCCCAGCCCCAGGACCTGGCTGGGCACAGCGAGGGGGGGCCCTCGCTCTCCTACCTGAGGACCGACCACGACTTCAGCAAGATGCGGCGGCTCACCAGAGGTGGCGCCGTGGACCTGAGCGAGTCAGTGTGCGAGGAGTGAGTGGGAGGCACAGAGGAAGGAGGAGGGGGAGATGGATGGATGGTTGGTGTTTTTCTCTGTCTCTTTCTCTCTCTGTCTCCTCTCTCCGGCGGTGTGCTGTGCCTCGTCACGGATCGGGACTTTTTGTGAAAAACTACAGTCCTAGACCCATCCTGGTCCTAAACAGGACCGGATCAGAGCAAAGAAAACTTACTGAGAGTTCTGCCACACTTGAGGCTGCTTGTGTAAAAGGAGTGTACTATTTGTGACATGGAAAATATGTAATAAATGGATATGATTGTTTTTTTTTTCCTGCAACCTGAACCCAGAGTTATACCATGAAGGGATTACATCATTAAGAGACGTGGAGGCTCAAATCCAAAGAATACAAATTCTGCGAGACTACTGTTGCCTAGAAACAAAACCACTTCCTGTACGCACTTAGGGAGGCAAATTGTCCAAGGTGGTGATGTAACCCTTTTACGGTGTAAGTCTGGGTTAAATCTTAAAGACACTTGGATGTATTATTGCTTCACTTTCTGTGCAAAAATTGGCTGATGTTTAACGGTGGGGATGCAACCTTTTCTGTGGTTTGCGAGATGTGTTATAGCCAAGACCAAACTGCAGTACCAAAGTGACATGCATCAAGAAGAGGGGAAATTTGGGGCTGTCTAGTTTGAAAAAAAAATGGGATTTGAAATGAGCTGTGTTTAAGAACCTCCTGCAGAGATGGTTTTATATTTGCTTGTTGGAGAGAAGGCGCAGTTTTTTGCTGGTGAAATACCTAAATGAAAGGAAGGTGACAAAAAAGTTTCATTTGTTTTATGTCTAAGGCCATGTCTACAATAATAAGGGTATTTTGAGATATGGGCAATGGAGAGCAAATATTTTTGAGTTTTACCAAGGCTGCAATCACCATAAAAATGAGGAAAGGATTATTTTAAAAATCCTCACACGCCTTTTTGTTTCCATCAGGGCTACATCAAGTTGTCAATCCCTAAAGCCAGATACCACACAATTATTCTTTGATCAAATTTTTAGCGATAGATGAATATGACAATTAGTCATCCTACTCCTGTCAAAAGAAAAACACCACATTTTGGGAACCGAATTTTAAAATTAGTCATCAACTTAGAGATATATATTTTTTTTAGATATTTAATGAGTAAATAATTGAAAAGCCTTTTAGAGAACCTTAAAGGCCAAAACATACTCTGGGCAAAAGATTTGTTCTCTATCACAGGAACAATTAATGGAAGGCAAAGTTATTTTCTTAAAGTTTTATTGACGCATCATCAGAGCTGATCTGTTTCTCTTATGTGGAGCCTAAAAACTATTTAGTGATTGGTCAGAGATTGAACTTTAGGGATTGAAATTTAGGAATTTCAAGAGATTGAAATTTAGGGATATTTTATCCTTAGGAAATGTGGACTTTTAAACTTTTAGATTTCAGGAAGACTTTTAAAAAAAATTATAGCTTTGCTCTTTTACTTACAACTATTAAGTTCTTTCTTGCTGAGACACTTTATTCGTTGTCAGTAAACTCTTGTGCTCACAGAACGATGGAAATCTGGCTATGCATTAACCATGCCTGCTTTATATTTTTGGCCAATTGCAGAACCCCGGGTAAAGGTGCGTTCACACTGAGTGCTAAAGAGGCAAATGAGGCAAGTTGTTTACATACAAAGGCCCAATCAGTCGGCGATGCAAATGGGGACTGGATATGGATGTGATGTAGGGTGAAGGAGTACAGTAGAGACACTTTTTAGTTATAAACTCACCAGAGGTTGATCTGTCCCTTTCCACTGGTACAGCATTTCATGACAGTGAGACATAAGGAAGTATCACTGGAAATGATGATCTGGCCACATATCCTGGCAGTGGTACTGGCTAAACAGAGCAGACCTGGTGGCCCCAGTGATGCTGGCATCAACTTTGTTGTTCAGCTTCACAACACAGAAGACAAGACTTTACGATGCGAGACTCTCAGCATCAGAAATAGCCATAATGCAGCACCAGTTTTCTGCTAGCATAACCACAAGCTTGCAACTACAGTGAATGAATGTTGCAAAGATTATTTTGGGCAAAACTGGCAGAAATCGTTCACTGGACAGTTTCTTTGATGGCTTGACATGTTTCACTACAAAATTACAAAAATAGAGCACAACTCTTGGAGTTTTTGTGTCACATCTGTAGTTATCTGATGACGCTGACCCTGGTAGTCCTGTCTTTGTGATCAAGCTGTACCAGCCATTTATCATACTGATGCATAGCATATGTATTACTATGGTACATACTGTGTATACTTCTTATTAGTATGGCTGGCCAGGCTAGTAATGAACAGGAAGTAAAGGCTGCAGGCGAGCACTGACCACAGATCAGTAATGGAGGAAAGAGCTAATGAATGTGTTGCTATTGGGGAAGTTGTTCTTATATTCACATGTCAGCTAGTAATGGGGTTGTTGCTTCCAGCCATGTTGATGGGCATGATAGAAACATCCGGAAAGATTCCGACATCAGAAACTGGGGATCAGTCATGTAAGGTATAAGTTGTTTGTCAGAGCTGATTCAAAAAATGTGTTTCCAATCTCCTGGTTTGCGCAAAAATCACCTCAAATGAACGTTAAAGCTCTTTTTTTCTTTTTTCAAATGTTTTTGTTTCCATTAAGCTTTTCTAATGCAATACTTCAACATTTTTAAAGAAGCCGATGGAAACACATCTTCTTAGTGTAATAATGTTATTATCTTGCAGTCCTGGTATGAGAGCTCATTTTTGGCATAATGTTTCTTCTACAATATATGATTGGTTAGAAATTTTGCAGTGGTCAGTCTTCTGACATATATTGCTTTGGGACTTCCTGGGAGTTCTGTATTGGAGTGGCTTGTAAAGTATGAAATATTGACAATGTTTTCGCTTGTAAGCAAAGGTATCTTTTTTTTCAGATTATGATCAAAACCTTAAACCTAGCACTACTTTTAGCCATGCTCAGGTAATATCAGTTAGGTTATTGCCACCCGCTGGCCTAGTGTTGGGATAATTTCCTTTTTTGATTGGAATAAAAAATGGTGAATGCTGTTTTTTTTTTTTTTTTTTTTTGGGGGGGGGGGGGGGGGGGGGGGGTTTGGGGTTCTCCAACAACAGATGAAAATAAGCTCTGGAGATGTGTAGCTGGGAAAGTAAAAGCACATAACCGCAACAAATTCATTAACTTATTGACTGACTCGCGAATGTATTAAATAATTCTGTTTTTCCTGCATTGAATCCATTTGTCTAATTCTACTCTAAAGTTCTGCTGTTTCTCTTGGCCTAAGTGTAAGATGAAATATTGTGTTCCTAACCCATAATAAGGACCTTATGAGGACTGAAAGGTCCTCATCACCAGCTTCTGGGACTCCTGCTGCAAGTCATCAATGCCAACGGACTGTTTGACTCTCTCTTTGATGCTCTAAGATATATATATATAAATATATATATATATATATATATATATATATATATATATATATATATATATATATATATATATATATATATATATATATATATATATATATATATATATATATATATATATATATCATATTGTGAATTCAAAACTAAGTTGAAATAGTTTGGTTTGTTGTGTGGATATGAAAGTGTCAGATCTGCAACATAACTGGCGTTTTTAATCCAGCTGAAAAGGTTTGTTTTTGAGAGCTATGATGTGAACATTGTTGCATGCTTTCTCATTCAAAGTGAAGGTTGACCTCTGTATGTATGCGTGTGGGCGTGTTGATGTGAGGGAGTGTGTGTGAAGCATGTGTTTTCTGTGAGAGCTCACCGATTCTTTTCAATGTAAAGAACACACATGACTGTATTTTGTCAGGTAATGCAGTAACGCAATAAAAATTGCAATATCTGTACCAGTGGCATGTGCTTCCAGTTTTGCTGTGAAGAAGGACTGTGTCCTTGAACAGATTTACCACTAGATGACAGCAAATCTTTTTTTTTTTTTTTGGCTTTAACAAGTTTGTTTTTAGCTGAGGGTTTCCTTTAAAGATATTACAGATTTAAAATCGAGTCATTGGACACAGCATAGCCTTTTCATGTGCTTTAAAATTTATTTGCACCTCATTCAAATGACACCTGCTCAGACACTAGTGACAACACTGAAATAACCAGCAACATGTGGGGGTTTTAGAGAAAAACAAGATCAAATGAAAATTTCCTATCTAAATTAAAATGTTATTGTACAGATATACTTTTTCAAATGGGCAGAAATGGAATCAAATCTTGATCACATAGGGAGATTAAAACCTGATTAAAACAATGTCAGAAATAAAACCAACAGAGTGTGAATGATAAAATCTCAGCTAATTAGCTCATGCTGTTGTTTATTATTGTTTCATCTGATTCCTCCTCCCAGCTTTTGCAGCACCCCCAGACCCTTCTCATTGTACTCCTCCCGACTCAGCCAGAAGGTATCCTTGTCTTTCATGATGTTGGCCAGCACAGCTCCTCCCAGGAACACCATGTGCTTGCGTCTGGGCGGATCCTCGATTCGGATCTTGAATTTCTGGAGAAGTGTACGGAGAAAGTGAAGTGAGGAAACAGTATGAAAACAGAACACATGCAACCTCAAAATTCATTTTAATATTTTAGAGGTCCAATTATGCTTTAGGTTTATTTTTTTCAAAGATGCTCCCATAATATTCCACCGATATCCTGAGAATGAAAAGCCATTTAGGTTCTATTTCAGAAAAGCATTGCCTACCCATGACACTTCCACCTCTATGTTTCACAGCTGGCCTGGTATAAAGTTATTTTCTCGTAAGTTTGTATTTAGTTTATGCCAAAATTATCCAATCTTATCTGCTTTTATCAAGACAAAATAGTTTTAAAAAATTTGATCTTTATCTACAATCCTATAGACAATTATAGAAATAATGCAGATTAATCCGAGAATATTTGTTAGAAAAACACAGTGTCTAACTTTTTAACATTATATTAGAACATTTAAACCTTTTATTTACCACATATGTAGATCTAACTAATACAGCCAAATTTGTTTCTTAAAAGCACTGTATTAGCCCTTAATTTGAGGAGGTAAATTACACAATCTGCCATTAGATTTGATATTTTTGCTCATAAAATAAGTTAAAATATTATTAACTTCAAAAAGGGTAAGGGGGTTCTTATTTTAAATATAAATCATCACAGCAAAAACTTATCTGAAAATGTAAAGGTACTAAACAATGTGAACTACCAAGTGATTGAGTATTTTTGCCCTTAAAATAAGATGATTAGATATTGTGCACTTGGAATAAGTAAATTGGATTGTTTATTTCTTATTTTAAACAAAATTCCTCTTATTCAATTGGCAAATAAAAAAAATAAAAAATCTACTTATTTGATAGATGTTGTTTTGTAGAGAGTACCTTATGTACCTTATGGGGTGTTGTTTGTAAAGTTATGCAGTCAACAATTAGGAGCAATATTTATGGATATTTAGCACATTTTAAGAGAAAAATAACGGTTATTTTTTCCAAGTCATTATTTTCATTATTTATGTAATTCATAAATTTATAGAAATCAAAGTTCCAAACTAAATATTTAGATTGTCAGTTAAAAAAATTGTCAGCAAGCTAAATATTAAATTTCCAAACTAAATATTTATCATTTTAACTAAATATTTATTATTTTAACTAAATATTTATTTTCCAAACTAGATACTTAGTTTTTTAAATAAATATGTAGTTTCCAAATTAAATATTTAGCTTGTTAAATAAAAATTTAGAAAACTAAATATTTATTTGCAAACTAAATATTGGCCAAACTAAGTATTCATTTCAAAAAATGTAATATTTAGTTAAAATAATGAATATTTAGCTTGTATCTTTTTTATAAATACATGAATGACATAATGAAAAACTGACTTGGAAAAAATAATCCCCTTATTTTTCGTTTACAACAAAATAACCAAAAATATTTCTCTCAATTTTTGACTGTGTAACTTTACAAATAGCACCCTATACTGTATGTATAAGGCCATGAATTAACAATTTGAAAATCAATATTTAAAATTAAATGATACTCTTTGAAGGCTTACAGATAGTTTCTGTGTGTCTCCATCAAGCACCCTCTCCAGGTAGAGTTGCTTGATTTCTCTTTCGAGTCTGGATGGAAGGCCTGGGTACATGGTGCTCCCGCCTGATAGAACGATGTGCTTGTAGAAGTCAGCCCTGCTCAGGAAAATACAGTAGAAACATGTCACTATTATGTTTAATACTGGTTTATTAAAGTGAACTAGAGGGGAAACTTTGACCTCAGGTCAATGTCTGCAGCCTGGATAGTATTAAAGAGCAGTTCAGCCACGCCGGCTCCTTCCACATTGATAAGATGAGGCTGGAAAAGAGCTTCTGGGGCCCCAAATCGTTCCCCACCGACATTCACCTGCCTTCCATCTGGGAGCTGCACCAAAGTTATGGATCAATAAAATCATTAGGAATATCTAGAACAGGATCAAATAAAAAACTTCCTTGGAGGTTTCTCCTAAACGTACCATGTAGGACTCTACCAGGTAGGTGGTCTCCAGGGCCAGGCGCTGCTCTTGTTCGATGTTGTATCCCACGTAGCAGAGCTGCTCCTTCAACATTCTCACAGTCTCAAAGTCAGCCGAGTGATTGAAGGCGTAGCCGCGCAGCAGCAGGAGCTAGTGGGAAAATAAAACATCAGTTTTTTTAATCAAACTTTTAACGTTTATGAGGGATTGAAGTTTATTTTTTCTCCTCACTTTAATGAGGTAGCGAGTGATGTCACGTCCTGCGATGTCCAACCTGCGCGTGAGATGGGGTAGAGAAAACCCCTCGTAGACAGGACAGATGTGGGTGACGCCATCTCCTGAGTCTACAACCACGCCAGTAAGCAAACCTGAACAAACAGAGGATTTTTAAAATCCTAAAGAAAACAGACCCATTGATTGATTGATGAGTCAAAACGTAAAACATCAATTTAGAGTGTGGCCTTGGAAGCAGCAAGTCGATGTGACCTTACCCTGGGCATACAGGGTGAGCACAGCCTGAATCGCCACGTAGATACCATGGAACTGGTATTTTTCAAACATGACCTCAGCGATTTTCTCTCGATTCTTGGTGGGGTTCATGGGCGGCTCAGTCAGTAAGATCTTCAAAAGAAAATATATTTATGAAGATGAGCAGAGTTGATTGGCTTTATTGATCTCACAGTAGAGAAATGAACTCGTTACATCAGCTCAAATATATACATGTCGTGGGAAAAAAGTAATCAAATATTTACCCTAGTTAAATAAACAGATATCGATGGATTTCACTCAGCCAGTACTTTATTTTCATATCTTTGGAAAGAGAGAACAGTTCATCATACAGCCCTTATGGCAGTGTATTCAGCCCTGTTTTGCCTGAGCAGCGTATGTTCCCCCTTACTTACAGCAATGGAAAGTAGTTAGAGTCAAAACAAATTACGGACACTCTGCTTAACAGTAACATGTTATGAATAAACCTTGAGAAAGAATCTGGCTTGTTTTGGGAAAAAGCTATGTCGGGTCTACAAACATCCTCACTCAGAGAATTGTGTGGCCTTGCAGGTGAAACAGGCTGAGTGAAAGCGTTTATAGTGAGTAAATAGGGTATTAACGTGTATTTATATAGATGGACATTTATGTTTTTATATGTATATATATACTTATTGCAGTGGTTGTCAAATATAGAGAAACAGGTTATTGCACAGGGTATCAAATGGTAAATTGCACATAGTACATTGCAAAGTTATTGCCGTTGTAGTGTCGCATTGTAGAATTTGGTTGCAGCAGGGATGAATGACCTGCGGTAGAGCTCCTTTTTGTAAACAGTATGTAAGAGTATTTCAATAAAGGAGCTGCTCAGCTCCTCTACAGTCTGGAGGAGAGGGTGGAAGGTGTTGTCCATGATGGATGTAAGCTTGGACCGCACCCTCATCTCAGCCATTTTACTCCACTGAGTCCAGAGTGCAGCCTAGGACGGATGCGGCCTTTAAATGTGAATTTAAGACTAGAAACAATGCAGAGGTATAGTCAGCGGTAGAGACCTAGAATGAGTTCTCTTAATGCTGAGAGTTCTCTAAAAATAGAATATGTTTAAATTGTTCTTTGATTTGTAAAGAGTTTACCAAATCCATTGTCTTTTGTTTGTCCATAGCTGTAAAGACATTAAACCTGAGATGCATATGAAACATGCAGATCAACATATTCTCATTATCAGTTCGTATGAAATCGTACGAAAAGTTATGCACAGTATTTCGTACGTTTTGGACGTCTTCCCTCGAAAATACAGATCAGTGCGCATGCGCAGGCAGACAGACGAAAAAAGCAGATCCGCGGACGGACGTAAAACTGGGAAAAACTGTGCAATAATCACTTCTTCAGGTCTCTAACTAGGTTGCTTGCTGTTTTGTATCTTAGGGTTAGGGTCAGGGTTAGGGTTAATTGTATGTTAAATTCTATGTTATTTAATGGTGCGTAAGATGCGCATGCACAAGGATATCTTTTCTCGAGGCAAGACATAAAAATACGACGAAATGTGACGAAAAAAAACGTTTAAAACCTACGAAATTACGGTGCATAACTTTTGGTACAATTTCATACGAACTAATAATGAGAATACACTGTGCAGATACGTGAGCTTTTCTAATTCTATAACATCAAATGCTGAATGTTTTTTCCTTAATTTTAAATAATGATTCAACTAGGATTCTGTTTAGTATCAGTTGAATTCATTTAGATTAATTAATTAATTAAAACTATTTCAGTCATGCATTTTTCAGGCCTAGCAATAAATGAACCAGGCTTCTAAGAATCTCTAAATAATCATTGATTCTATCATAATGTTGATGCTCAAATTAAACTGCTGCACTTTTATTGGTTAATCCAGGCTCAATTCAGTTCAGTTTATTTCTATAGCGCCAATTCACGACACATGTCATCTCAAGGCACTTTCCAGTTCACCAGGTCATACAGTTAAATTGATTCAAAGTTTTCTATCTTAGGAAAACCGGTTGATTGCATCGACTCATTGACTTGAATGCAATCCCTCACACTAAGCATGCTTGTAGCGACAGTGGAGAGGAAAAACTCCCTTTTGAACAGGAAGAAACATCCAATAGAACCAGGCTCAGTGTGAGCAGCCATTGTTGTGTATTAATCTGCACTAATCATAAGATAAAATAAAGTTAATGTTTTATAAGTTTAAAGTTGTTTTCCCAAATACTGTTATAAGAGCAATTCAATGCCAGAGAGGAGAAAAGCAGAGCAGTGAGTATGTGTAACTATTGCACCTGGCCCCAATAGGAGTGAAGTCTGCAGGACAACGCAGGGTTGAGGCCCCTTAGTGATAAGAAAGCACACTCAATAAAAATGAAATATTTGACATCTCAAGGTTGCCCAGCTCAGCAAAATTTGGCCATACAAAAAGAGTTGTTATTTTCAAGGCACACGGAGCGGTAATGGTCCCAGAAAGGGTGATGCTTTGACTAAGATACGAAGGGGGAGCAGTAGGCCAGACTGACATGGCTTGAAGCAAGGGAAAGATGTGTTCTGACATGTTTGTGACTAAACCGTCATAAGTTTCTGATTTGAATGCACCAGATGTTTTCATGGCCTGAGAGATTGCTCTCACAAGAATGAGATGTGTCTATGAATGTCACTGTGTTTTGCAGATAAATATCAATGTGACCTTTACCAAAGACTGAAATATGTTCTGAAGGGGGTTTTCCACCGATAAGAAATGTATAAAAGGGAGCTGTGTTCACCATTTGTTCAGCTTCGGCTCACCGGTGACCAGCTCAGTGTGAATGTGTTGTGTTTAGCAATAAACACACTGGACCCTGACTCAGCTGCCTCTGCCTAAATTTTTTGATCTTTGTTTGAGACTTTTTCTGCTTTTTAAGAACTTTGAATTTTTATAAAACTTAGCTTCAATTTTAAGTCGTCAAGAAGAGAATTATAGACGACACCATCTGCCGAGGCCAACTGGGGTTCAAGGAGACAGAAGCAGAGATACAAAAAGCAGCTGTTAAAGGCGGCCCCGTCCAGGAAACACCCAGCCAGGCAGAGGGGCTCCGAGCCAGCTCCCATGTCAGCGGATGAAGAAAGCACATCCAGCCAGGCACAGTCAGAGAAACAGGACTAAACTCACCAGCCTGGATTTTTGATCTGAGACTTTGATTGTTTCCAACAATTCAACAATTAAACAGCATATTACTCTCATCTGCAAAGTCTTAAATTGTTTTAATTCTAACTGTTCTACAGATCTACTGTGTAAGCTGTTAGTATTTCTAAAGAAAGTCTACAGTTTGGAACAAAAGTAGATCCACAAAAACAATTAGCAATGTTTACAGTGGCGCAAAAAGTATCTGTGTATGTTCAGCACCTTGCATTCTGAGGGGTTGATGTTGAGACGATCTGGGCCAAACGTATAATCCCAGAGGTGCAGCATGTCTTCCCAGCATCGCACCATGCCATTCTCCATGGGGTAGGACACCTCCAGCAGAGAACGGCACTCACTGGCTTCATCCCCAACCATCAGGTCCTAGTGGTGGAGGTCACAGTCACAATAAAAACACTGGAAGCATCTTTTCTCTTGTGTAAAATGTATGACTTGTTAAAATTGCACTTACTTGAAGGCTTTTTTTTGTGTTTAGAATATGTATAAATTAATAATGTCATGGTTTTGGTTCTGTTGTCCTTTAATTTGCTCCATGTGTCCTAGTTTTATTGGTTTATTTCCTATTTTCTTGTAGTTTCTAGATTTATGTTTCTCAGGTTTTTCTGTTGTTTTCCTCTGTTGCCCTCTCGTGTGTGTTCCCTTCCCCTTGACTTCCTCGTTGTCTCCTCTCACACCTGCTCTTTGTCAGCTCGTTAGCCCTGCCTTTGTCTCTGTCAGCTACTCTGCAGTCACTCCTTGTTGGTTCCTTGTTGCAGCTGGTCCTGTCGTCGCTGTTGTCTTCTCACCTCGTCTCTACCTGGCTCCTCGTGAGTGTTTTCCCCTGATGTCTCCATGGTTCTGGTCTGTGTTACATTTCTAGTTGGATTTTTGGATTTTGCCTCTGTTATTAGTATTTGCATTAAAACTACAAGAAATCACCTCAGCCTCTCTGCCTCTGCATTTGGGTCCTCTAAACCACAACCAAACCCTGACAAATAAAGCTTCGGATTTTCAACATTTCTTGGGATTTAACATGAGTAGCAAAAATTAGCATTAAATGTGCAAAAATGCGGGATATCTTTTTTTTATTTAAATTATTTTAAGTTAATGTTACTGTGATATTGAATATGTAGTTGTGTTTTTTATTTGTAGATGTGTTTAAAGATTACTTGATGTGGTTTGCACTTCAGGGCCACCATAGATAGACATAATCTGCCTCTTTAGTTTCTGCCTGCATATTTTTATTTTCTTTACAACAGCATGAAGCTCTATGATTTACAGTCACAGGTTACCTTAATGAAAAAAGACCAGGTTTATTGTTACAGCACTTAAATATAACACCTACACTTCGAGAGCAAGCTTAGCAAAAGATCTGGAAATCAATAAAATTAGATTAGCACCTCTTTATCTGTGTGCAGTTATGCTGTGCTATTACAGACTACTTTATGTTGGTACTAAAAACACAAACGTTGGTGCTTGTAATATGACTACATTTAAAGAAAATTAAAAGATATTTTATTATAACGATCTTCTTCTTTTAATCATATTTCACCTTAATCTCGATGTTTCCCACTTTGGTGTTTGACCGTATGGCTGGCCTTCCCACCAGGGCTGGGAAAATATGTTCAGGGAAGTTGGACCCAGCAAAGCCGCATTTGACGAACTGTGTAGGGAAGTGAAAAAGAAACAATAGAAGTTTATCCTAGGTGTGTAAATAAAGCTTGCACTTCTGCTTATCAACTGTAACTCAGACTTTGTGGTGCTAGTGGAAAATCCAATTGATATTTTGAAGTTAGAACGAGGAGAGGTGTAAGCATGAATCCTTTTTAAATACAAAGATAACAGCAGCATGTAAAAGCCATGAAATCAACCACTGAATGTGTTTCCTTATGTCATGGCTGCAACATGCAATTTGCCGTCTCAGCTTGTCTGTTTAGTCTTATACACATTCCTTAGCCTGAAGCAATGTAATACATTCCTAGCAAAAGAAAATAAAACATGGTGATCAAAATTTTTGTGGAAATGTTATTTACAGTTTTTTTCTTTGAAATAAGCATTTATACATCCTAGCATGTAATGTTAGTGTGCTCATTTGAAAATTTTTCTAACTCGTATACTTCTTCCTGCTTTGCCTCCAATGCACACTCCCTTCAAACCATCGCAACCATTTATGGATGTTTTTAAAAGCAGAAGTGACAAGTCCAGACTCATTGAAACAGGGGCCCGGTATGCACCAAGCCTATCGCTCTGTAGTATTTCTGCATATGTTCAAACATACAGATCTGAGCTTGAAATCAACACCTTCTATAGAAATTAAAAAGCTGTTAGAAATGCTGCACACCTTGTTCACAGGAGCAGGATAGAGGCTGTATTAAAAAAAGCAAGAATTTTTAATGATGCAATGACTGCTGTTTGAAATAGCTTAAAGCAACTCACCCCAGTTCCATTGTCACAAACCACCACCCTTCTTCCTTGGCTGTCCATGTTTTAACAAAATAGTTTAAGTTACTTCCACCTGTCTGAGCAGGAGTCAGATTCAATCTAATATTTAGGATATATATACATGAGAGCAGCTGGGATCTCAGCTGACAGGTAGACAGAAGTCTTGGATTGTGGGTGTGACTCTAAAATGTGAAAACACCCATTTTTATGGTGAGGGAGGGCGAGCAGGAGCTGAGCTTTGCTTATTTTGTTCAAACAGGAAAGATTTTGCCAAGTCAAGCTTCTACAAAAAAAACTTTCTGTCTTAGTTCAGTATTTTATTTCGCTCTCTGTTTATGTCACACAGATTATTTTTCGATTAATCAGAGTTTGATCCACCTTGGAGGGTTGTTGTTTGTGCTAGAGCTCAGGCTGGTCTCAAATAGTCGGTTAATTTAACAAAATAAAATCCTCAACCCTCCCTTTTTTGTCATGTACTCACTAGAAAGGTTGTAAGAGAATACTATTACGCCGTAAACATAATCCCAATTAAAAGTGCCATACAATTTGGAGAAGCAACTAACTCTGATTTAAGTAATACATGAATTATGAGGTGGTATTTACTATCCAATCACTTCTTGACTATTTGATCACTGTCAGTTGACTCCTATGGTGTGTTATTACATTAGTTTTAAAATAAAACAGTAGTGTTGTTGGGTTTCTTTTGTTATTTTGCAGTCAGATGCAATAAATTAGCAACTGGCTTAAAATTAGACTGATTTGTCGCATAAAAAGTACTTTTTTAAAATAATCCTTAAACAACCACATATTAAAGACATTTTTTATTAAGCCCACTCTTATTTAATCCATTCTTATGTTTAATACTCATACTTGTCATCTTCAGTTTATGTGGGACTGGGTCTTGAGAGCAGCAGTCACAGCACTCCCATCTTCCCAGGTAACTCCAACTGCTCTGCTGGGGAAGCACTCCCAGGCCAGCCAGGAGACATAGTCCCTCCAGCGTGTCCTGGGTTGTCCCCTGGGCATCCTCCTGGTGGGACATGTCTGGAAAATCTCCCAAGGGAGGAATCCTGAGGGCATCCGAATAAAGATGTCCGGGCATCTCAGCTGACTCGTCTGGATGTGGAGGAGAAGTGGCTCAACTCTGAGCCTCTCTCAGGTGACCTACTGTAACTCTTCAACCTATCTCTAATGGAGGGCCCAGCCTCGCTGTGCAGAAAGCTAATTTCAGTCACTTGTATAAGGGATCTTATTCTTTCGTCATAATACAGATTTTATGACCATAGGTGATGATAGGAACGTGACTGATTGTCTATCGATCCCCCAATCCATTCTCCCCTCACTTGTGAACAGGACCCCAAGATAGTTGAACTCTTCCACTTAAGGCAGGAACTGCCCTCTGACCTGAAGAGGGGAAGTCACCTTTTTTCCGGTCAAGAACCACGGCCCCAGACTTAGAAGAGCTGATCCTCATCCCAGCCCCTACAGACTGGGCTGCGGACCTCCCTAGTGCATGCTGTAGGTCTTGGCAGGAGAGAGGAAGTAGAACGATGTCATCTGTGAAACATAGAGACAAAAATCCTCTGGAACCCAAGTCAGACCCCCTCTGACCCTTGGATGTGCATGGAAATCCTGTCTGTAAAGGTTATGCACAAGACCAGTGACAAAAGGCAGCCCTATCAGGGTTCAACATACAGTACTTAACGCTGGCGATGTGGACCAAACTCCTGCTCCACTTGCACAGAGACCGGTTGGCTCCTAGTAAAGAGCCTCTGCACGAACCTTGGCTCCTCCAGGAGCCAAGGTTCGACAATCAGCCCGACTCTACTCACCAGCACCCCGACATGGGTCTTCAGGGGAGGCTGAAAAGTGTGAAACCCCCCATATTTGAACACCTCTAGTCCCCTTCTTATAGAGGTGAACCAACACTTATATCCGATATCTATAATTATATTAATAAATTTTATTATTAAACTTTGCCACTTGGTGAACTGAGCTACTAAAATAAATAAACCTTTAAATGGTCATTTAAGTAACTGAAGACAAATTGAACACAAACTTCCTCTTAAAATTCAATTAAATAAATGTAAATTAAATTCAAGTTGATTAAATTCCACTCCTGTATATAAAGCCGATTCACAAGACATGTAATCTGTAGGCCCTTTACAGCAACATTTCAATCAGATCATTCTGTAAAGAAAGATTGGTTAAAAATGTTCTATCTAAGGAAACCCAGCTGATTGCACCTATTGTCATTCACTTTACAGAATTCCATCCTTATGGATAGTGATTAGTGTGATGGTAGCAAATGGCCATCTGCAATGACCCACTAGGGGGTTGAAGAAGACTGAGGCAGGAACTCAAAGGAAAGATAGAAGCAATGAATACTTTCTATGTTAAATAATGTGATGGTAAACCAACTCTATTGTTGGCTCTGGCTGGAAAAGAAACAGTTCAGCAGATTAACTTAAAAGCGTTCATAGCAAAAAGCCTTTGCTATGTCCAGAAGGAAGACAGGACTAAACATTGAAAAACAGGCCCAACTCTATTCATCTATAATGGAAGTTGTAGAAACCATAAGCCTAGTCGATGGCTCCCTTGAGGACGGTTTCATAGATGTAGCTTATTTTTCAAGTAAAAGTAAGGAGAGTTCAAAATTTAAAGTTGCACTGACAAATCATGCAAAATTGAAGAATAGGTAGAATTAAGTAGAGCGAGGAAACGGATTCTTATGTCTTTCAGCAGCCTAAGGCAATAGTAGCATAACTAGCTTTATGTTATCTTTTTATTTATTTTTTATATTTTCTCAGATTTTTATGTATGCAAAGTGATTTCTGGATCTGTGTTTGTGAAAAAAGCTATAAAAATAAAGTTTCCTTGGTTATTTACTAACAACAGAGATGACTCAGAATAACCTAAGTCACTCTAACCGTATAAACTTTGTCAAATAGGGAAGTTTAAAGCCAACTCTCAAAAGTTAAATGTGTGTCCTTCTCACTTACTAAAACTGGAAGTGGGTTATGTAGGAGAGGAAGCTTGTAGCTAAAAGGTCTGCCTGTCATCCTACTTTTACAAATTATAGACACCACTAATAAACGTTACAGTTTGGGAGTGAAATGCTCTGTGCGGAAACATAAGGAACAACAAGTCGGATCGCTAATATGGAGCTGAATTATATAGGGTTTTATATGTAAGGAGGATATTTTAAAATTATTTTCTCATAGGAGATACATGATTTCTCTTTTGAACGGTAATGTGGTAAATAACTATTCTAGTTGCAAATGTCTGGTTTTTTGTGCAGTATCTACATAGGTGTATAGAGGCCCATTTCCAGCAACTATCATTCCAGTGTTCTAATGGTACAATGTGTTTGCTTATTGGCCAAGAAGGCTAATTGATGATTAGAAAACTCTTGTGCTATCATGTTCACACATCTGAAAACAGTTTAGCTCATTACAGAAGCTACAAAACTGACCTTCCTTTTAGCAGATTGAGTTTCTGGACAGATGATGGCCAGAAAAAGAGAACTTTCATCTGAAACTCGACAGTCTATTCTTGTTCTTAGAAATGAAGGCTATTCCATGCGAGAAATTGCTAAGAAATTGAAGATTTCCTACAACGGTGTGTACTACTCCCTTCAGAGGACAGCACAAACAGGCTCTAACCAGAGTCGAAAAAGAAGTGGGAGGCCGCGTTGCACAACTGAGCAAGAAGATAAGTACATTAGAGTCTCTAGTTTGAGAAACAGACGCCTCACAGGTCCCCAACTGGCATCTTCATTAAATAGTACCCACAAAACACCAGTGTCAACATCTACAGTGAAGAGGCAGCTGCGGGATTCTGGGCTTCAGGGCAGAGTGGCAAAGAAAAAGCCATATCTGAGACTGGTCAATAAAAGAAAAAGATTAAGATGGGCAAAAGAACACAGACATTGGACAGAGGAAGACTGGAAAAAAGTGTTGTGGACGTAGTTGTGATGTAGTAAAATTCACTTACATTTTAATACTGGTATCAGTATTTAAACTGACATAGGTCTGGGGGATGTGGCCATAATTCACGTGATAACATGATAAATAATAAATGATATATTCCCTATACTATATAAAAACCTTAAAAAGTTTGCCAAGAATGACTGCAGGATCCTGGAAAAATGAATGACTTTTCCATAAGTTCAGTAAATTCACAAAGTTTATTAAAATACTATGATATGACATTTTAAAAATCATTCATAAAAAAATAGAAAGTAAAACCTGAATTGGCAATCAGTGACAAATATTATGTGATCTATTATTGAATTATTGTCCACCCCTATTCTGCAATCCCAAATGTTGCAATTTTAAAGATGTTTTTGTTTAAACATTGAAGCAGTAGTGATTTTATTTCATTCATACTTAAAAGCAACTATAGCTTTGGCAAAGCTTAAACTGTCCTGTGATTTGTGATCATTTGCATTAAAAACCAATAGTCTCCTAAAAATCTTTTTAAAACTACAGGGAATCAGAATCAGAAATACTTTAATAATCCCAGAGGGAAATTACTTTTGTTACACGCTCCAGTTACAGTTTTTATATATATATATATATATATATATATATATATATATATATATATATATATATATATATATATATATATATATATATATATATATATATATATATATATAGGGAGTGTCCTCCTCGCACGCTGTAGTCCTCCTGCTCTCCCCCTCCCCTACCCGATATTTGCTTGCGCATGCGCAAATGAGCTACCGGTACAGGTAATCACACCGCTCTTGTGCGCTCAGAGAACTATGGCTCAGCCCGTACCTGCTCTAACGGTGAGAAAGCGTATAAAACTAACAATAAGTTAGCTTTTAATGTGTTTTTGACATTGTTATGTAGCTAACTGGATGAGTTGGTGATTGTTTATGGCTTATGAAGAAAGTCCACAGACATCTGTTCTTATTTTAAGAAGAGAATTACAGCAGAGGCAGAGAAAGAGATGACAGGGGAGAAACAGATAACCAGTGAGGAGGAGCAGGAGGATCAGGAGAAGAGAGAGGAGGAGGAGGAGAGAGAGGAGGAGTAGAAGGAGCAGGAGGATGAGGAGAAGAGAGAGGAGGACAAGGAGAAGGAGGAGAGAGAGGAGGAGAAGAGGAAGGAGGAGGAAGAGAGAGAGAAGGAGGATGGAGGAGGAGAGAGAGAAGTAGGATGGAGGAGGAGAGAGAGAAGTAGGATGGAGGAGGAGAGAGAGAAGTAGGATGGAGGAGGAGAGAGAGAAAGAGGATGGAGGAGGAGAGAGAGAAGGAGGAGGAGGAGGAGAGAGAGGAGGAGAGAGAGAAGGAGGGTGGAGGAGGAGGAGGAGCAGAGAGAGAAGGAAGATGGAGGAGGGGGAGAGAGAGAGAAGGAGGATGATGGAGGAGGAGGAGAGAGAGAGAGGAGGAGGAGGAGGCGGAGGAGAAGGGAGAGGAGAAGGAGGATGAGGAGAGAGAGAAGGAGGAGGAGAAAGAAGGAGAAAGGAGGAGAGAGAGAGAAGGAGGACGAGGAGGAGAAGGAGGAGGAGAGAGAGAGAGAAGGAGGAGGAGGAGAAAGGAGGAGAGAGAGAGAAGGAGGACGAGGAGGAGAAGGAGGAGGAGAGAGAGTGAGAAGGAGGACGAGGAGGAGAAGGAGAGAGAGAAGGAGGAGGAGAGAGAGAGAAGGAGGAGGAGAAGGGAGAGGAGGAGGAGGAGAGAGAGAATGAGGAATGAGGAGGGAGAGGAGGAGGAGGAGAGAGAGAAGGAGGAATGAGGAGGAGAGAGAGAAGGAGGATGGAGGAGGAGAGAGAAGGAGGAGGAGGAGGAGAGAGGAGGAGGAGGAAAAGGAGGAGGAGAGAGAGAGAAGGAGGAGGAGAAGGGAGAGGAGGAGGAGGATGATGGAGGAGGAGAGAGAAGGAGGAGGAGGAGAAGGAGGAGGAGAGAGAGAGAAGGAGGGGGAGAAGGAGGAGGAGAGAGAGAGAAGGAGGAGGAGAAGGGAGAGGAGGAGAAGGAGGAGGAGAGAGAGAGAAGGAGGAGGAGAAGGGAGAGGAGGAGGAGGAGGAGGAGAGAGAGAAGTAGGATGGAGGAGGAGAGAGAGAAAGAGGATGGAGGAGGAGAGAGAGAAGGAGGAGGAGGAGGAGAGAGAGGAGGAGAGAGAGAAGGAGGGTGGAGGAGGAGGAGGAGCAGAGAGAGAAGGAAGATGGAGGAGGGGGAGAGAGAGAGAAGGAGGATGATGGAGGAGGAGGAGAGAGAGAGAGGAGGAGGAGGAGGCGGAGGAGAAGGGAGAGGAGAAGGAGGATGAGGAGAGAGAGAAGGAGGAGGAGAAAGAAGGAGAAAGGAGGAGAGAGAGAGAAGGAGGACGAGGAGGAGAAGGAGGAGGAGAGAGAGAGAGAAGGAGGAGGAGGAGAAAGGAGGAGAGAGAGAGAAGGAGGACGAGGAGGAGAAGGAGGAGGAGAGAGAGTGAGAAGGAGGACGAGGAGGAGAAGGAGAGAGAGAAGGAGGAGGAGAGAGAGAGAAGGAGGAGGAGAAGGGAGAGGAGGAGGAGGAGAGAGAGAATGAGGAATGAGGAGGGAGAGGAGGAGGAGGAGAGAGAGAAGGAGGAATGAGGAGGAGAGAGAGAAGGAGGATGGAGGAGGAGAGAGAAGGAGGAGGAGGAGGAGAGAGGAGGAGGAGGAAAAGGAGGAGGAGAGAGAGAGAAGGAGGAGGAGAAGGGAGAGGAGGAGGAGGATGATGGAGGAGGAGAGAGAAGGAGGAGGAGGAGAAGGAGGAGGAGAGAGAGAGAAGGAGGGGGAGAAGGAGGAGGAGAGAGAGAGAAGGAGGAGGAGAAGGGAGAGGAGGAGAAGGAGGAGGAGAGAGAGAGAAGGAGGAGGAGAAGGGAGAGGAGGAGGAGGAGGAGGAGAGAGAGAAGGAGGATGGAGGAGGAGAGAGAGAAGGAGGATGGAGGAGGAGGAGGAGGGGGAGGAGGAGGAGAGAGAGAGAAGGAGGGGGAGAAGGAGGAGGAGAGAGAGAGAAGGAGGATGATGGAGGAGGAGGAGAGAGAGAGAGGAGGAGGAGGAGGCGGAGGAGAAGGGAGAGGAGAAGGAGGATGAGGAGAGAGAGAAGGAGGAGGAGAAAGAAGGAGAAAGGAGGAGAGAGAGAGAAGGAGGACGAGGAGGAGAAGGAGGAGGAGAGAGAGAGAGAAGGAGGAGGAGGAGAAAGGAGGAGAGAGAGAGTGAGAAGGAGGACGAGGAGGAGAAGGAGAGAGAGAAGGAGGAGGAGAGAGAGAGAAGGAGGAGGAGAAGGGAGAGGAGGAGGAGGAGAGAGAGAAGGAGGAATGAGGAGGGAGAGGAGGAGGAGGAGAGAGAGAAGGAGGAATGAGGAGGAGAGAGAGAAGGAGGATGGAGGAGGAGAGAGAAGGAGGAGGAGGAGGAGAGAGGAGGAGGAGGAAAAGGAGGAGGAGAGAGAGAGAAGGAGGAGGAGAAGGGAGAGGAGGAGGAGGATGATGGAGGAGGAGAGAGAAGGAGGAGGAGGAGAAGGAGGAGGAGAGAGAGAGAAGGAGGGGGAGAAGGAGGAGGAGAGAGAGAGAAGGAGGAGGAGAAGGGAGAGGAGGAGAAGGAGGAGGAGAGAGAGAGAAGGAGGAGGAGAAGGGAGAGGAGGAGGAGGAGGAGGAGAGAGAGAAGGAGGATGGAGGAGGAGAGAGAGAAGGAGGATGGAGGAGGAGAGAGAGAAGGAGGATGGAGGAGGAGGAGGAGGGGGAGGAGGAGGAGAGAGAGAGAAGGAGGGGGAGAAGGAGGAGGAGGAGAGAGAGAGAAGGAGGAGGAGAGAGAGAGAAGGAGGGGGAGAAGGAGGAGGAGAGAGAGAGAAGGAGGAGGAGAAGGGAGAGGAGGAGAAGGAGGAGGAGAGAGAGAGAAGGAGGAGGAGAAGGGAGAGGAGGAGGAGGAGGAGGAGGAGGAGGAGGAGGAGAGAGAAGGAGGGGGAGAAGGAGGAGGAGAGAGAGAGAAGGAGGAGGAGAAGGGAGAGGAGGAGAAGGAGGAGGAGAGAGAGAGAAGGAGGAGGAGAAGGGAGAGGAGGAGGAGGAGGAGGAGAGAGAGAAGGAGGATGGAGGAGGAGGAGGAGGAGGAGAGAGAGAAGGAGGATGGAGGAGGAGAGAGAGAAGGAGGATGGAGGAGGAGGAGGAGGAGGAGGAGAGAGAGAAGGAGGATGGAGGATAGAAACAGATCAAGCAGCATGATGAGGGCACAGAGCCAGCATTAGTAAAGAACAGTTATGAGGAAAAGCATCAAACAGCACCAGACCAGGAACAGTCAGCACCTTTGATGACAGAAGCCTGGCAGAACTCAGTGAAAGCAGGTGTTCCACCTGTTCCTGGACCGGCAGTAATGTTTTGTTTTCAAAAAATGAATAAATGTACAACTTATTACATATATAAATAAAACACAACTATTGTTCAAGTCAAAATGTTAAATGGTCTATGTCTGTGCACATTAAATCAGTAGTAACATTAATAATCACACAATAAGCCAAAAGATATGAGTAGGTGTTTACTTAGATCTTTATGATAGTTTTCCACTGGCAGTTTTACCGCAGAAGTAGAATAAAACCTTGAAATTATGTTTCTTTGTGCCACCCCAACAATTTAAGAGGCCCCATCTAGCCACCCCTATGAAACATTTCTAGAGGCGCCCCTGTGCTTTAGACAAATCATTTTCACTTGATTTATTCTGGGTGATATCGGTATTTATTCCTGATTTTTTAAACTTACTTGGCTAGCTAACAACTAATATTGCACAGGTCACTATATTAGAGACATTTTCAATGCTTTAAAAAAGTCTCTATCATCTTTTAAAGTGTCAGTAGAACAGAAAATGCCTTGTTGTTGCCTCTAAATCCAGACATTTAAGTTATATTCTTGGGGGAAAAAAACTTTAAATAATGTTAAGTTTACACTCAGTATAATTTTATGACTCTAAATCAAAACTATGGAAAGCGTTTAAACAATTCTTTCTCACATATAAAAAAACAACAATTTTATTATTTTATCTGTCCTGAATGGATCAACAGTATACTGATAATAGATATATTTGTTTTGTACCTTTTTAAGGAACCATCATCTACTGTGTTTGTGTAATGCTCCCCAATGTTTGGTTATGTTGTTTCTATGTGACGCCATCTACTGGTATCCCATCCATATGGCACATTTTGCTTTAAAGGGGTCAGAATGCAAAACCGATTTTATATTGTCATAGATGAGTAACTATAGTTCAGTGGGTGAAATGGACGTACAGAGAAGGTCAAACCCCATCCACACCTCCTTTCTCTGCAAATCTCCCTATTCTAAGCTTGAACCATAACACGGGTGAATCTAAACGAATACCCAAACTGACGTAAACTCTGGGATGTTGCCTTATTTAGTTCTGGCCTGTACTTTTGTCACACCCCAAAATATACATACAGACCAGCCCACTGTTCACTGGGGGGAGGAGGTATGAAGTGTCGACTGCTGGGCCCCTGACTGGACCGGACATCAGCAGAGAGTCATGAGCCACCCGTCCTCAGCCAGATGATGGGGGCTGGGGGCCGGTAAAGCAGGCAGGGGGAAGCATGGTGCCGCCTGTGACCAGGCTACCATCACCTGGTGTGGTTCAGTTGCCCCTGTCTGCTGGGGTTCCCGGACCAGCCCCGGAGCTGATGGCTCGGTTCTGCTGCACTGTAGTCGACCAAAATCCCGGCTGATTTTGAAATTCCCCCCCGGACATTTTTTTGTCCGGGAAAAAGAGGACATCTGGTCACCCTACCATATCGCCAATTTGATGTTTCAGTGAGTGAGTGCTTGTTGCTATGATGCATCTTTGCTCAGCAGCTCATCTAAATATTCATGAGCATACCATAAAAGGAAGAAAACCTGTCGTTTCATTCTAGGGCTTTTAACCAGGCTTGCATTTGGGCTCATAGAACAGCAAATATGCCATTTTCAGGCCAACCAATGTCACACATCCTGTTCAGAATAGCCTACATAATCATGCTATGACCCCTTTAAGTACAAAAAACGAAGCTTCATAATGGTGTTCCAATAACTTTATACTTTATTCATACAGCTTGAAACGTTGTAAATACAAAAAATACAAGCATGGCTGGATAAAAATAGGTGTAGTTATTCTCACACAACATTTACAAAATACGTATTTTGTCAGAGAATTACACAAATGTTGTGAGAAGTGGTAGTCATAAGGACATTTTATAAGACAGCAGGCCTGTGGGATTGTTGATGAAGACACAGTTGAGTGGCTTGTACTGTTTTTGTTTTTTTAAATCTAGTAGGCACATGGAGATAAGAACCAATGAGTGAATAACAATCTTTACCTTGTGTCTGCCAGCTCCTGGCTGATTCAAAGCAACGCTGTATCCTTCCTTCAGTGGTACCAGGAGAGATGCACAGGTAAAGTGGCTGTAATCAAAGTGGTTTATGTCCTAAGCAGCATGTTTCAGTCACAGACCCTTATATTTGTATAGACCAGGAGGTTGTTGTTTTTTAGGAATGCTCTTAGTTTCAATTAAGGCAGTAAATGAGTCGAAGTAGTTTGTGATTACATACGCTACATTAAAAACACAACGAGACACCGTTAAAACACTGATGGAGTACCACTGACTGGACATAGATGTACAATACTTTAAATGTAAGGGCCTATGTGTAATAAATGATTAATGTACATGGGTGATATATATTTACATACAGTAATAGCCTGCGCAAGGCATTATTTTCCACAAAAATACCTGGAACTCCCCTATAAACTATTACAAAATCTTTATTTACACATGTATTCGAAACAGTAAGAAATTTGAAATTACTAACATTCATGTGAGTTAAAAAAAACATTATTGTTGCTTCTAAAATCGGTTTATCGTTCTATAAAGCAACAACTAAGCTTATGGGTTTTTCAGTGGATTCTGGGTCGACCTTTCCCCCTCTGCCATTTTGCACCCCCGTTACAGGTCACTTATTTTGAAATCTGTTACTGAAACTATTGCTTATCATGCAGTGAATCATAAACAGTGATGTCATATAATTTACTCTAACTGGGTGTTTTTCCGAAGCATTCACATTCTTTCCATTGCTTGTAGTTCTGAAACCCATTTGGGCTAATTGCGTAACTATCGGTAAGCAGAGACTGCAGTTGCTTAGGGGCCCCGACCTCTTTGGGGCCCCGTCACTGACACCTGGTAGACCCCTTTCGCAATTATGGCATAGGACGGTAGGCCCCCTTCGCAATTATGGTATAGGACGGTAGGCCCCCTTCGCAATTACAGTATAGGACGGTAAGCCCCTTTTCGCAATTATGGTATAGGACGGTAGGCCCCCTTCGCAATTATGGTATAGGACGGTAGAACCCCTTCGCAATTACGGTATAGGACGGTAGGCCCCCTTCACAATTATGGTATAGGACGGCAGGCCCCCTTCGCAATTACGGTATAGGACGGTAGGCCCCCTTCACAATTATGGTATAGGACGGTAGGCCCCCTTCGCAATTACGGTATAGGACGGTAGGCCCCCTTCACAATTATGGTATAGGACGGTAGGCCGCCTTCGCAATTATGGTATAGGACAGTAGTCCCCGTTCGCAATTACGGTATAGGACGGTAGGCCCCCTTCACAATTACGGTATAGGACGATAGGCCCCCTTCACAATTATAGTATAGGACGGTAGGCCCCCTTCGCAATTACGGTATAGGACGGTAGGCCCCCTTCGCAATTACGGTATAGGACGGTAGGCCCCCTTCGCAGTTATGGTATAGGACGGTAGGCCCCCTTCGCAATTATGGACTAGGATGACTCATTGCAGATGTAATGGTGCGAAAAATTCCTTTTGATGTTAAGATGGCTGATTGGACCTTATTTATACCTCAACACATGCCAGATTTCAACACGATGGTGAGCCGTTTAAACACGACACCAATAGCAAAGCAGACAGTGGTACTTTTAATACCGATGTTAATAATGGTGTATAGTTCATTAGACAGTTGGTAAAAAATACAGTCCTATGATATGTTTCAAACTGCAATAAAGATCTTAAAAGAACGATGTATTTTATTTTTTACACTACGACTTGGAATTATGGGTAATCCAGAGCGTAGGCGGGAATGGGGTGTTGTACTCCATATGGGGCCCACCCAGATTATGTTGCTTACGTGCCTATTGTTGAGTTGTTACGCCACTGATTTGGGCTATTTCTCACTCACAAGATCAGATTAGTTATTAATTATTAACTTGCAACAAACTGAAAGGAATATGAGCAACCTCTAGTTGGTTGATAACAAGGATTCACTGTTGGTAGATGATAGAAAATTAATTTAGACCACCTGCTCAAACCATTCTTTTTTTTAACCGACAAAAAGGAAAGCTACAAAAAGTATGAAATGGCAGAGGGGCGATATGACCAGCATCCCTTTCAGTGCTTTTTTTAAGTGCATAGTTCCTTTCACAAAGTCCAGCAGAATAGGCTCCAGCATTTTCTCCTCTCTATTTTAGAAAGCTGGAGCGTGTCCATAACCTCGCTGTCTTTTATTGTGTATGTTTTTGTACCTTTGTAGAGTAAAAAAAAAGAAAATAAAATCATCTCAAGATTCAAACTCCCCGTCGCTGCTGACAGAGATCTCTGGCGTCGAGGCTCCCGTCCCTCTGCGCTCAGTCTCTGTGCTGCAATCGCTGGCCTCTGGGCTGCCGAGGTGGCGAGGGGAAGGGGGCAGCAGGTGGGAGTGGGGGTGGGCGCCGTCAGGGGAGCTCTCCGAGGGATGGAGGGATGGATCCTGTTGAAGCCTGAATGTGGGGACATATCACAGTTTTATAAATCAACTCTAAATTATTACACTATTTAGAAAAATGTCCCTGTCCGAATGTTTCTGAGAACGTGGGAGCATTACCTGTTCTTTGCTGATGCAGCTCGGTCTCTCTGGCGGCGGTTCTTGAACCAGTTGCCCACTTGTGTAGGTGTGAGTCCCGTGGCCTGGGCCAAGTGGCGCTTCCTGGATGGATTGGGATAGGGATCTTGGAGATACCACTCTCTCAGCAAGCTCCGAGTTCGTTCCTGGAGAAGAATGTTAGATATTTCATTTTCAATTCTTATTCTTTAACAGAGGCGGAGCTAGATGGGGGGCCAGAGCTGACCATGGCCACACTTAGCCAATCATTGGCCACCCCTGTGGCCACCCCTACCATTTTTTCCCTTTAATACAGATGGTGTCAGCAGTAATACTCTTAAATGGAATATTAAAAACATTTTTTTTTTTTTTGTGGTTAATTATACACATAATTATACTAACATCAAAGACGAGAAGTGCAGAATTCCTGCTCTTTTCAGAACTAGATTTTGTGTTAAAATATAGGGTAAAGAGAAAATTATGTGTCTCTGCAAGTCATCTAGGAGTCTTCAGTGAAATCAAAGTTAAATAACAATTTTAATATAAACTTATCAAATAATCAATTTATGTAGATGTTAGTATTTGTAAATATAAATTTTATGCATAATGTTTATTGATACAAGTAGGTAAGTTACTTAAAACTGAGTTTTATCCACTGTACCTTTTTTATAGAAATTACGGATGTTTAAATATACTCATCTATTTGTTAGCAAAGGCTGTAGGAAAGGATAATTTGTCTTTATTTAGAAAATATGGATATTTTGCTCGTTAATATTCCTGTTGGAATAGTGTAGATTGACCCTGAGGTTCTGGTGCCGATCCGCTTTTGGCCCCCCCTCAGTGTACATTAGTTATCGCCTGGCCACCCTTATAAAAGATTTCTGGCTATGCCTCTGTTCTTTAGTATCTTATAAAACAGTTGTTTTTTTCCATGTAGACGGTGGCTTGTATAGTATTTATGTCCCACTAATATGATGCAGTCTTAAAACGTATTAGATTGGATTTGCAAACAGAAAAACACTCTTGACACTAGAAGTATACATAGCCACATATATCTACTAAATTGGATCATGCTAAGGAGCTTAATAGGTTGACAGACTAGCCATCCCCTTTGAGGTTTGGAATTAAAGATTATGCGATTATAAACGCCCCTTCTTCTGACCACCAGGGGGAGCTCATACATACAACCATTCCACTAACATGTATTTGGAGCTGTTTAAGCAATCCTTTTTTCTTTTCCTTTTTTTTAATAAACTTTTTGAATTTTTTTTATCTTAAAAGGTACTAAAATGCGAACATGTCCAAAATGTGGTTTTAAATGTTAAACAACATCATGGGAAAAAATGCCAGAGTGGAATTAATCTGAGTTAGAGTCAATTCATCTTAAATTGAATCTCGGGTTGATAATTTTTGATTATTTTGATATATTAAAACGATTTCTACTCGATTAATTTTTATTACTTTAAATTAAAACTAAAAATAAAAAAAAGCAGTTAAGGTTCTGCAACAAATTTAAATAGTTTAGACCTGCTGAGGGATGACTGCAGCTCTGATCGTCTTAAAAGCACTTTAACAACTCAAACCGCAGCCTTTTTTACTCCTGACATTCACAGCAGCAATAAAAAAATGTTTAAATGGTCGACATAATCCTTTTGCAATCTAAAAAAACCTTCCCATTTAGATATGATTATTTTCTTTATATATTGCTGGTTTTCAGTTCTTACCTTAAAGCAGTGCGTCTTTTGCTCTCCATCCCAAATGGTGCGAGGCAATGGGAACTTCTTCCTTATCCGATATTTCTCCACGGGGCCCAGCGGCCGCCCCCTCAGCCTTTCCGCCTCTCTGTAGTGAGCATCCAGCCAGAGGTCTTGGAGCTTGGCATGGGACTCCCGGGTAAACCTGTGGCTCTGGAGGATCTGATAAAGAGCCTCAAAGTTCCCGCTGTGGAAAGCCACCAGCGCCCTCGCTCTCATCACAGACTCATGCCTGTTGAGCGCCTCCCCTGCAGAGCCGGGTACGGCGGCGGGCAGAGACCAGAGGAACCGACCCAGGCGCTCGATATCCCCGGTCTCCTCCAGGTTCTCGCACACCCGAGCCACTTGGTCAGGTGTGAACATCGGCAGTGGGAACATCTCACCTCGTCGCTTCACTGTTGCTCAGCTGAGAAACGTTGACCTCCTGCATGAAATGGTATATCCTTGTGTGATGCTCCTTGGACCTGTTGCTTTTTTTGGAAGGCGTTGCCGGTTTCGCCACACCTTGGACAGCCTCTCCTGGTATTTTTAGTTATAAATACTTCTGGGAAGATGCTGTTAGCCCCACCATCACAGGATGGAGCTGAGACAAATGAAGAAAGAGGACAAGGAGTTGCTAGTATTTATAGGTAGATACAATTAGCATCTCTGTGGTTGTTTTGAGAAGGATTATACATCCCGGCCATTAGCCTCTTAGTGGGGGGTAGTGTGTACAGAGGTGCCTGCCTGATCAGCTTGTTTGGCTTAGCCTGAGGATACACTGACTGCCAGTATGACTGCAGTGAGCAAACAAGTGAGGAAAGATTATTTAAAAGGTCTGATCTTGAGGAGATAAAGCTCAGTTTCAGGAGCAGAGATGACCCGGACCGAATGCATCAAGAAATAGTTTTACAAAAACAACCAAACACTCTTTGACTAAGAGGCATCACATAAAGGCCGCTGACTATTTTCAAATTGATTTAACAGAATATTGTTAGTTTTTTTCTTGCTTTTTAAATTTTTTTTTTTGCATAATTAACAAAATAATATCATATCCTCCTGATATTTGCCTAAGGGTAGATGTCGGGACACAAAGCCCCCCCTCACCACCAGCTAATACCCCTGTAATTAAAACAGACAGGGGTAACAGATAGGCTGTCCCCTGCGACCCCTCATCAGACCAGGACTAACTGGGGAAGCCGCTGCAGATCCACACATAAGACAGCGCAACTCAGGACACCATGTAAATAATCTGCAAACTGGTTCAGTCCTTCTGATCTCAGTAGCTCATTAATCAATCTAAGGATCATTTTCTTATTAATCAGACTACAGATCCTGTAAGCGTCTGTTAGCTAATTCCCAAGCATGTTAGACTTAATTTGCCTAAATTAGCTTAAATAAATATGCTCCAAACACAATCAGTTTGGAAGTTGGATATTCTTGCAACAGACTGTTAAAGCCTGATATAGATTTTTTTTTCCTGAGTGATTAAGGCTTTGAACAAAGGTTGCAGTCAGGTGAAGTCGCGGTTAAAAAGAAGTACAGGGCCCCCGAAAAATCCTGTCTAGAAATCTGTCTAGAATAGAGATATTATGAGCAACAGATCAATAAGCAACTGGAGTCTCAGCTTGTTTTGATTTGATATCTTAAGCCAGTTTTATATTTAAATGTGGACAATTTAAGTCCTGTTGTGCAACAATAAATGATGATAGCATCTCATTGATCAAAATAAGTAGTTTAGAAAATGCAAGAAAGTATCACCAACATTTTTTTTATCTGAATTGTCAAAAAAAAATTTTTTTAGTCTTTTATGGGACTGAAACTAATTTCATGCCATAAAAACACAAACATTTATATCAGTGCTTCCTAACTCAGGTACTCAGGGACCCCTATCCTGCCTGTTTTTGAGGTGTCTCCATGTGGCAAACACCTTAAACATATGGACGATTAAAAGGCTTCTGCAGCAGTTGATGGCTGCTGATCTCTTAAATTAGATTTATTAGAATAAAGACACATTTTAAATATATGCAGGACAGAGGTTGCTAAGGACCAGAGTGTTTTGCCACTTCCTTATATCACCAACTATAGAGCGTATAGAGCGCACTGGCAGTTTACTTTAAAGCTGTGGCCTACCCAATCAGACACAGAGTATTTCAGTGTGGCAAGGCTGGGTATACACTGTACGATATTTTCAATAGTTGTACTCAGCTACAGCTCAAACTGTACGGCGAAATCGAAGGCTTTAAAAGTTCAGCTGAAAATGCTGTTTTTAGACCTCTTTAGTCTTTATGGAAAGTTTAAAAGCAAAAGTAATAAAAACTGTGAATTACCATCACTGCAGAAAATAGAAAAAAACTGTTTATCTGCGTTATTTCTAAAAATTTCAAACATACGGCAAAAACTCCCGCTACAAATTTTCAGAGTAAATGTAAGATTAGGGGCCATTTAGCGGCCAGGCCTGAAAATGAACAATACCGTTTTTGTCAGTTTGTTTCTCTTTATTTTGAAAAAAACTTTTTATTATTAGCGCTTAAACACTTAAAAACAGCTGCAATAAAAAAGAGGATAATACATTTGCATACAAAAATGGTGCATATACTTCTACTTTTAACCTATCAGAGAGGAAAATGAGCAAAGCAAATAAAGGGGATTTAAAATGAAGAAGTATATCAAAATCAATCTTTATTGTCAACTACAATTTGCATTGTAATTGAGATTTCAGTTTCAAATAAAGTACAATAAGTAAAATGCAATATTGGTAAGTGTAATACCGAACTAGGACTCATCCTCTCCGGTTATAATGACACTCTATTCAGATAGGATGAGTATTATCTGTATATATTCATCCTCCTACTTCTGATTTTTATGTGCTACATTTGCACAAGATAACGAAGCCTGATATTTTGCAGAGATGTACTTACATCTGTTGGAAGAGATGTTAACATGCTAAAAATATGTCTTACGCCACACCAGCAAAATTGGGTTGAGAAGATGCTGAAAGTCTAATATCTTCATTCATTGAAACAATGAATTCTTTAGAGGCTTCTAATTCAACATCATACTTTGACCTAATCATTGCTTTCCTGAAAGAATCAAAAATCACCACTCTAAAGGTTGGACCAAGATCTTTAAAAAGTATTTTTTTAATCAAATATATATGTATAAATCGTCAATTAAACTCATCTGGTTAAAGCAAGTGTATCAATTGTTTTGGCATTATGGCGTATGAGAACGCTGTTTATTAAAATGTGTATTGTTACCTAGTTTTTTTTTTTAAATAGGTTTGACAAATTTAATATCATTTTTAGTTATTTATATAGACTTAAAATAACTGCTGATAAAGAAGATATTATTTATAGCAGTGATGTCTATTAAATGTAGGGTTGTGTTTGCTGATAAAAAATGTTCATAGCTTTCTTTTAATGAGAAGAAAATTGGAGAAAAGATGAAACCATTTTCTTTTTTTCAAGTGAAATACAGCTGATTCTGGGCTTTTTATGATATTGATAATAAATGTATTTTTGGATTTCTTTTTACATAGACAGAAGAGAATATATGGGGAGTTATTGTATAACAGTCAGGAATCGTCTCTTAGATCCTAGATCTATATTAAATAGAGCATTGGGGGTGGTTTGTTAATAGAAAAAAGGGGGGTTAAATGTGTCAGTAACACTGTTTGGCACAGAAGGGGAGAAATGAGCTCACTGACGATTATGTTTGTATTTAATCTAACCCTTCCAAGTTTTAGACACTTTGCATCTCTACCATGCAGACACGCCCTCGCTTGGCCAAACATTTACCTTTATTGGGAGGAACCCCCACCCCTAACACACACAGAGAACCCAATCTGTTTAACATTTTTTAAGAACAGACTGGATCAAAATCTGCTTAAGCGCACTCAAGCCGTTAGAATAAGACGAATAATAAGATGGTTGATGGGATGAACAGATGATGTACAGGTGCTGGTCATAAAATTAGAATATCATGAAAAAGTAGATTGATTTCAGTAATTCCATTTAAAAAGTGAAACTTGTATATTATATTCATACATTACATACAAACTCATATATTTCAGATGTTTATTTTGTTTAATTTTGATGATTACAAATGACAACAAATGAAAATCTCAAATTCATCATATCAGAAAATTAGAATATTACTGAAGACCAATAAAAACAAAGGATTTATAGAAATGTTGGCCAACTGAAAAGTATGAACATGAAAAGTATGAGCATGTACAGCACTCAGTATTTAGTTGGGCCTCCTTTGGCCTGTATTACTGCAGCAATGCGGCGTGGCATGGAGTCGATCAGTCTGTGGCACTGCTCAGGTGTTATGATAGCCCAGGTTGCTCTAATAGTGGCTTTTAGCTCTTCTGAATTGTTGGGTCTGGTGTATTGCATCTTCTTCTTCACAATACCCCATAGATTTTCTATGGGGTTAAGGTCAAGGTCAGGAGAGTTTGCTGGCCAATTAAGAACAGGGATACCATGGTCCTTCAACCAGGTACTGGTAGCTTTGGCACTGTGTGCAGGTGCCAAGTCCTGTTGGAAAATGAAATCTGCATCTCCAAAAAGTTGGTCAGCTGCAGGAAGCATGAAGTGCTCTAAAACTTCCTGGTATGTGGCTGCGTTGACCCTGGACCTCAGAAAACACAATGGACCAACACCAGCAGATGACATGGCACCCCAAACCATCACTGACTGTGGAAACTTTACACTGGACTTCAAGCAACGTGGATGAAGTGCCTCTCTTCTTTTCCTCCAGACTCTGGGACCTTGATTTCCAAAGGAAATGCAAAATTTACTTTCATCAGAGAACATGACTTTGGACCACTCACCAGCAGTCCAGTCCTGTTTCTCTTTAGCCCAGGCAAGACGCTTCTGACGCTGTCTGTGGTTCAAGAGTGGCTTGACACAAGGAATGCGACAGCAGAAACCCATGTCTTTCATACGTCTGTGTGTGGTGGTTCTTGAAGCACTCACTCCAGCTGCAGTCCACTCTTTGTGAATCTCCCCCACATTTTTGAATGGGTTTTGTTTCACAATCCTCTCCAGGGTGCGGTTATCTCTCTTGCTTGTACACTTTTTTCGACCACATCTTTTCCTTCCCTTCGCCTCTCTATTAATGTGCTTGGACACTGAGCTCTGTGAACAGCCAGCCTCTTTAGCGATGACCTTTTGTGTCTTGCCCTCCTTGTGCAAGGTGTCGATGGTCGTCTTTTGGACAACTGTCAAGTCAGCAGTCTTCCCCATGATTGTGTAGCCTATAGAACTAGACTGAAAGACCATTTAAAGGCTTTTGCAGGTGGTTTGAGTTAATTAGCTGATTAGAGTGTGGCACCAGGGGCCATCAATTTTGAACCTTTTCACAATATTCTAATTTTCTGATATGATGAATTTGAGATTTTCATTTGTTGTCATTTGTAATCATCAAAATTAAACAAAATAAACATCTGAAATATATGAGTTTGTATGTAATGTATGAATATAATATACAAGTTTCCCTTTTTAAATGGAATTACTGAAATCAATCTACTTTTTCATGATATTCTAATTTTATGACCAGCACCTGTACGTGTTTTTAAATGGGTGGAGAGCAGTAGGTTGGGGTGGGGTGGGTAAAGGTGGAGACAAGAAGATTAATACTTATTTTATAACTTTATTAAAGTACATGAAGAAACATCACAGATTAACCTGTGGTTATGTCCTTATGAACTAGTTCTGTGTGTTGATATGATAGCACAGTCCCATATTGTGGAGCACTGACTTAGAACCAATTTATTCTTAAAGATTTTTTTGTGCAAAAAGTTTTGGTTTGTGGCTTTAACACTTTAAAGCCAAGACTATGAAATAATTGTCATAAATTTAAATTTTTAACTATAGTTTATTGTGTCTAACCAATACAAAAAATATCAATTTTGAATTAATTAAATTAGACAATTTATATTAATTTCATTTGTTTAATTTGGGTGACATTAGGAATTCCTGTGCAATTTTATTTTAAGTTTCCTGTTCACTATTCTGATTTTGTAAGTCAGATTTTTCTAATGATGTAGAAGTCTCAAAATATGTATCAAATATGATACACTCGTTGCTAAAGAGCTAAAAGGATGCTGTGACATCAGTCCTTAAGTTTAGGTGTTTTAGAGTTTTTTCCTTTATGGTTTTCCTGTGTATGTTTTATGTTTATTTTATAAGGGGGCAGTAAAGTTTGCCACACATAGATAAAGGAGACCAAAATAGAACCATGAAGTATATAAAAACTAATCTATCTTTTTAAATTTTGGCTAGAACTCAATTGTTGCTATCAACTTGTTGCTTTGTTCACCAAAAAAACAACATAAAACATATTTGCAACTGATTTTTTTTTTATCTATATAAAGAAATCAAATTTAATCCTGTTTATGCTGCAAAAGATAAAATTTGACTGAGAATTTTTGAATAATGTAGCTAATATTTTTTTGTTTGCAATGGTTATTATGTTTTTGTTCTGTTTTTTGGTTTTTGCCATATGGCTTAAATTAAAGTCTAGTGCTTAAAATAAAAAAATAAAAAACTTGTTGATTTAGTCAACAAAGCACTGGTAATGCACTGTAGTGAGCTTGTGTGGAACTGGGGGGGTATAAATCCACACCAAGCACAATTAACAAGCAATTGGGAGGAGAAGTAATTAGTATTATCTGCTTATCATCGTTACCCCTATTCGAAGGAAAATGGGTTACAAAACCCACAATGACATTTACGCACACACGCATGCACACAAACTCTTAAGTCCCCCCCTGGCTAATGTGTAGGAGCTAATTACAAGCTCATTTACAACTCAATGGGAGCATCCTCTCAGACAGGTCTATCCCTGCATCCCCCCCTAAACTTCTGAATACTGTGTGCTTAGGCCAAGCCAGGAGGACTGGAAAATTATTTGCACAGCTAAAGGCCAGTTTTCACACCAAGATCCTGTTCCAGGAACCTGGCTATTGTTAAAGGACAGTGTTTTCCTATTGTGTTTTGACTATATTTACCAGGGGAGAAACAGGGTGTACCCCAGTATATGCCCTTGGTCTGGAGTTACTACTGTAAAGATTTATGTAGCAAGATGCATGGAAAGTGCATTTAAAATTTCCATTAGCATTATAATTTATTTATATCTACTTATTTTTTTATTCTTGGGCAGAACCAGGAAATACGACCATATTAGTTCCGGTCTCTGCACTGGCCTCCTGTGCCTTAGAGAGTAAACTTTAGGCTCTACTTGTGTATAAGTCTTCTCATGGTTTAGCACCAAAGTATATCTCTGACATGTTAGAGCCGTGTAAACCACCTCGGGCCTTGAGATCCTGAGGGAGGGGTCTCCTGGTGATTCCTAGAGTCACCATTAAACATGGTGAGGCTGTGTTTCTGCTTAATAAAGCCAAGGTCTGGTCCAGCCTCAGTGAGGACGTAACAAACCTCAACCCTGACTATGTTTAAGCCATTGCTATTTAGTGTTGCCTATGGCAATTGATTGTATTTTTAATACTTTTAATATATATTGTATTAATATATAATATTTCTCTACTGTGAGGTCAATAAAGTCAACAATCAAAATCAGTATGCATTTTTATATACAGTATTTGTATTGTTTGATTTGTTTTATCGTCGTTAGTATTGCCGGTGTTGCTGTGAGGCTCATTGAGTTGCCTTGTGCATAAAATGTGCTGTACGATTTTTTTCAATCGTTGCACACAGCTGCAGCTCACACTGTATAATGAAACCGCAAGTTTTAAAAGTTCACAGCTCACAAAGCATGTTCTCACACTGTGCGACCCGATATCTGATGCGCTCTGCCTTCGAACTGAGTCCGACATCAAATGAGTAGAAGAGGAATATGAAGCTCACTAAAGTAAAACTCGCTGCCTTGGCAATTGGTGCAATTTTGTGTGCTGAAAGCCCTAAAACAAAGGGCGATGTATTTGGGCAAAGACATGACAGAGCAAATGTGTTTTTTCACTCACACCCCTGCCATGCTTCTGCGTTTTTTCATCTGTGAGGAAGAAGAAGAAGAATCCTTGTTTACGCATGCCAACTGAGCAATTTGCCCATGATGGCCGACTGAATTTCAAACATGTTAGATTTTCTCCCAACCTCACGATTCCTGATCGGGAGATGGCCGTGACTTTCTGGTCGCCCCTCGTTACCCCCTATACACTACACGACGCACGATCAGGCTGAAAGTCGGCCCAATCAAAAAATTAAATTTTTTAATTTTTGATTGGGCCTCCGGGGGGGGCATATTTCTGCAAAAGTGGAGCTTCCACTCTCCTATAGGGTTTATATCAGCCTAAATTCAACAGGTAATGTTGCAGTTACCTATGTCAACCGTTATAAATGTTTGTAAAACTTTCCAGTGTAATTTTGGTCATCATCTTGTTAAAAGAACCCATGACTCTGCAGCTGACACCAAGCTTCCTGACACCGGGCAGCACATTTCTCTCTAAATTGAGATTTCATTTTACTTTGCAGAGATTTAAGACAAGATTAAACAAAGCAGCCCTATAACAAAACACCGTCTCCTCTATGCTTCACAGTATGGAGAGTGTTCCTTTCTTGATATGCTTCACTTTTCTATCTGTGAATAAAGAGCTGATATGCCTTCGCAAAAAGTTTATTTCTTGTTTCATCTGTCTAAAGGACATTCTTCCAGAAGCTTTGTGACGTGTTAAAATGTAGTTTAATAAATTCAACTCTAGCTTTTCAATGATTCGTTTTTAGCAATGGTGTCCTACTTGATCATCTCTCATGAAATCCACTTTTGTTTAAACATCAAGGGATGGTTGGTGTTGTTGATGTTGCATGAACTTGCAGTTCATCTTTAATCTCTTAAGAGGTTTCCCAGGCTCTTGTTACCATTTGTACTGTCGGTCTCTGATTTTGTTAGCAATCTTTCTCCTGCACCCACATCCAGGGAGGATGGCTTCAGTCCAATGGACCTTACATTTCTGAATAATATATGCAGCCATATAGGAACATCAAGCTGCTTGTAGATGGTCTCATAGCCCTTACCTTGAATGTCCTTTCTAATCTCCAGAGACAACTCTTTCCTTTGCTACATCTGTTCCATGTTGAGTGTGTTACACACCTTGTCAGCACACAGCACAGTATCTATAGCCCTATATATAGGCCCACAGACTAATTACAAGGTTGTAGATACCTGTGATGCAAATATTTGGACAGTCCATTGATTTAACATGTCTTTTTTTCACATTAGGTTATCATAATTTTTGTCCAGGCCTGTTTAACACTTGGTCTACCAGAATTCTGATCCTACTAGAACTCTTACTGGCAGTCAGTTGGACGGGATGCATCACGTAGTGATTATGTAATTGACTGAAATGGTTATAGTGTAAAATATCAACCCATTGTGGATATGTAGACTTTAAAACAGGGCTAATATATATATTTTTAAAGGCTGTATTATAACTTCTATTATTATTTAAAATCTAAATTTGTATTAAAAATAAATCAGTGAATTCAATAAGACTGTTTGACTACACAGGTTCAAAGTTTGAAGTTACAATTTTATTTACAGAAACTGATTGGCTTTGACAATAAATGGAATGATTGTTTAAACTTGAGCTTAAAGCAATAATAATCAGCATATTAAAAATGTAAATATTCTAAAAATGGGAAAATGAAAACTATAATAAAAAGGATAAAAAAACAAAGAAAAAATTATTTTTGCACGTAAAAAGCTTCCTCCCCACACATTTCCTGCAGACCACTTTTTCACATTTATGACATCTATTCATGTGAGCAGTTTTTTTGTGCAGTGCTGACACACCTGGCACCTTTTTTTTTTTTTTTGTCTCAACAAAGCCGTCTGTTCTGCGGTGGTTACTTGTTGGTTACTTGTGGGTCTCTGGAGCGCATGTGTTTGGCATGCAACTGTTTTTCCAGTCCAAGGACTTCATGTGTCTCACAGAAACATGGCTCCAGCCATGAGTCTATTCAGCCCTTAATGAAGAAGTGGTTTCAAAAGGCTAGTGTAAATGGGGCTCATTGCAACTGAGGTTGTCTGGGATTGTATGGCCAGGTCTCAAAACCTTTAGTGAAGGCAAACAGGGAGAACTAAAGGTGGGATTTATACATCTTTTAACTATCCCTAAACGGATTCCTGAACCAGACCAGCATTGTGAATATTATTCCCTTACTTTAACCATAGGTTAAAATAATAACGTTTTGCTAGCCTGACGTAGTCCTACTCAATTCTAGTCAGAATATGAGTCTGATACTACTCCATAGAGCTGTGATTATGGGGCGTGTTTTGAACGAACCAGGAAAAAAAATGCCTCTGCACTCAATTGGCCAGACCTGCAACCAATAAGAGCAACGGAGTGCGTGACGTATGTTAAGAAACGCATAGTTGTTGTCAACAACAATCAAAGCGTGCAGTTGCACGCCTAGAATAAGATGAGCCTTGATCGCGTTTCTCTGTTCCTCTTTTAAAATTAATTTGCTGTCGATATCTTCTAGAACAGACCTAATAGCAGAATCTACTCACCTCAACTCTCCAGCGGCAGCTATTGTTGTTGTCACCCAAGCGCGCTTTGGTGACGTGGTTGATTACGTTACTGTTGATCATCTGTCCATCATCGTATAAAGCCCGCCCTGACAATTTGATTGGCCCACCAGATATTGTGCGAGCATACTAGCGCTACTATTGAGCAATGCCAGACCGAACTTCCCGACCTCAAACGTTGTGGGCGGGACTAAGTTCGGAATGGCACCCAGGCTAACGTTTTTTCACTTTCCACTTCTATAATGTAATAAAATTTTTGTGTTACTCTGGATAACTTGCAATAGGCATGGCTGCTGCTCAAGTCATATTTCCTATGGTTCAGAATATGGTCAAGTGTCACATTTTCTGCCCTCTTTAAGATAAACTTTCAGTTGTTCGTCTGATTTGTCCACGTTTCCATCTTAATGTTTCAAAAAATAGATTTTACCTGCGACCTCTTGTACTCAGCGAGCATGAGGCTACGGATACTTTGATGGAACTTTACCAAGAATTACATAACATCAGTGAAAAGGTAAGGAATACATCATTTTTGGATCAGTAAACTAATGAATTGTTTTTTTCTGAAGATGAGAGAACTTGTAACATTTTTGGAAATTAACTTGTCAAACTCTGGCAGATTCTCCACAATAGTTTAACTTTTCCTCTTCCATTAGTTGTTTCAAATTCTAAAGCAAATACGTTTAACAGATGAGTCAAAACAGGATATATTTATGCTATGAAAAAGGTGAATTTAGGTATACGTTTCCACATGCATCAGGCTGTTTCCCCCTCTACTGCGCCCTCCACAATCGTATCATCTTCACTGTTTGAAGGATCGGCTTAACTGCAAGCTCACAGTTAGCTGGCAGGCTGCAGTTTAAGCCTTTGAAAAATAGAACAAACAGTAAATCACTGCCTGGTCAGGATTGTTTTTTTATTTTTATTTTGTTGCTTTGGAGCTGAGCTATTAATAAATGCAAAAGCTCTTGTTTTTTTAACATGGAACAATGAAGGAAATAAATGGCATAGCTTAACTTTCGTTTATTAGAGCAGTTGCTCTTAATGAGATGGAGAGAAGATGTTAGGTATTTACAATCCTTAGCATCATTGCATCATCAAACATTATGAATATTATATATATTATATATATATATATATGCAATGTTGCTAAAGTTGCATGAACTTCTTTCTTCCAAAAAATATATTTGTTTTGGGTTGAGAATTATGTAACACAACTTTTAATTGTTTTCAATGAACCCTTAAAACCATTCGTAATATTAAGACAAAACTGTTTCCTTGATTTGTATTTATTGTTTTCTACTGAAGTTTGTCCCTCAGATTACAGCATGGATTATGTGCACTTGCTAATTAATTAAAAACCACCAGAGAAACAAAGCACTATTTTTTTTTTTTTTTACTTCACTTCTATAAAATGTTGTTTTGTGGAGAGAAACAAAAAAACTTTTTTTGGCAACATTGTAGATTTACTAAAGTGCATTTTAATTATAGCAGCTATTTTTGTTTCAATGCTGTAATTTTGTTTTTAATTAATAACTAGTTTGCTCTGAAGTTGAATATAATTTTATTTAAAGGTGTAAGGAAGCAGAATATCTCAACCAGCACTACAATTAAATAGGCTCCAACTCAACCAATGGACAGAATGAACTATATTATTAGGATATTTTGAGACTTTTACATATCTGTCCTTCAGGGTTTATGAGGACATGTTCAGCACAGACAGCCTGATTAATATTCAGATCGTCTGTCTTGTTTAATTATCTGACAGGTGTTACTGGAATAGTTCAGAGATCCAGGGGGATTTAAGCTGGGTCTTATTTTTGCCTAATACCATAATACTCATTAATTCCTGCTTTGGTGTCTTACCTCCTCTGATCTCTGGATTTCCCAGTCCAGCTTCTTCAAACTTACAGCTAAAACTTACACAGCCTTGAGAATAAGACCTTTATGTGCACTTTTGTCTTTAAAGTTAATAAACAACTGACTCGTGCACCGGCAGCTTTCAGTTGCTTTCAATTTGATTGCTTATTTGTTGCTTTAAGGTTTACAGAGCCTCCCATCAAAGAAAATCATAAATTCACGCAAGTCATAATAAATAAAATGTTACTAAAGTATAATTTAGTCAAAGAAGATATTGATTTTGAATTGTTGTTTAAAAATTATTTTAAAAACAAACTGTACCATACAATTTAAAGTCCATTGCCCATGAAAAGTGAACCAACATAAGTGTCAACAGGTGCAGAAGTCTAAGTGATCATTTCCTGAACATTAAGAAAAACACCAGTTATTACTGCCTCAAAGTGTTGCAATCAGGCTTGTTTACTTATTGTATTTTTTGATGTATACATATGTATCTACATATTTTCATTCAAACTTATTGTCATGATTTCCATTTTTTATTATCTTTATTTGTTATTACTTTTTTAAATTAAATTTATTTTACTGGCAGCTGATTTGTTTCTGTCTTTAATAGAAGGGTATGTAATCTTTCAAGCACAGCTGTACATGAATCAAATATCTGACACTGCATCTCTGCAATTTTCAATAATGTTTTTGAATTAAATAAGAGGATGCCTTCTTTTTTAGATCTATTGACAATGTTATCAGAGAGTGCAATGAGTTTAGAGAGTAAAACTCCAGCAGCAGCTCATTGTTTTGGTCAGGTCAGCCTCTAAAGGCAGGCAAATTGAATTTTTTGATAACCCTTGGTGTCTCATGTTATATGTCCTAAAATTAATAGTATTTCAGAAGAGAAATATTCATACCTACTAGCAAATATGTTGTTCTAAGGCTGCAAAACCTTTGCACCTTGGTTTCTTGCTCTCCAAAATCATTCTGAAAATCATGAAGTATATAAGAATAGAAGAATATAAATGGGAAAAAAAGAATTTTAATAGGTCCTCCTACTAACTGTTTGATAAATAAGATTTTAGAATTGCCAAGTGAAATTTCAGTAGGGCTGCCACTAGCGTTGCACTGATACCGTTACACCGATACCGGGGGGAAGTGTCGACTGCTGGGCCGCTGACTAGGCCTGTCGCGATAATCAATTAATCGCACGATAAATAAAAATTATCCATGTCATTTCATTTATCGGCTATATCGTCTCTGCCTGTGTTTTTCTCCTTCTATTGATGACGCTGGATGAAAAGGCTTAACTTCGGTGCTATCCATTGACCCCTCCCCTTCCTCATTTTTTAGGAGTGAGGAGGAGTGGACTATCGCATCAGGTAATCAGTGCGCATCATTTTGTACTTCTGCAGCTTTAGAGCCCCGTGAGGAGTTAGAGGAGTTAGCGAGGTAAAAAAAAAACCCACATCTTATGTTGGGGGAAAAAGCTAGAAATGGAACTGGTTTGAAAGCCGAGCGCAAAAGCCGCAGTGTGGGAGCATTTCGGATTCAAACCAAATGACAGAGGCGAACCGCTGAACCTATGCGAGCCAGTATGTCGCATTTGTCATAAAACGGTAGCAACTAAGAGCAGCAATACAACCAACCTACATGCACCTAAAGCACAACTGCCCAGCAAAGTTTCTCCAGCTGGAAACAAAAAGTACAAGCGGTGGCCCGCCTGCGTCTTCAAGTTTGTGACAGTCCACTATCACTGAAGTAATTAATCGACAGGCTGCATATAAAAAGGACGGCGCAAAGTGGCGCGTGCTCACAGACAGCGTACTTCATTTATTTGCTAAAGAGATGCTTCAATTTAATATTGTTGAAAAGCCAGCATTGCGAAAAATGTTGCAGACATTTAATAGACAGTATGAACATACATATCACCAACGTGATAGTTTGTATATACATTTTTATTTTCACTGTGGTTTTATCTTGTGTTTAGTTTTTATTCAAGTGTATTTTAAGTTAACAGAGACTGAGAGTCCATTTAATTTTTATTTCTCGTTTTATTTTGTTCCAGTATTAAGTGTTCTGTTGAAAATAAAGTGTGTTTATCTTTGGCTGGAAAATGCATGCATTATTTCCTCATTTCCATTAAATCAGTGTAAAAAGGTCTTCAAACAATATTATCGTTTATCGCAATAATTTTTGAGACAATTAATCTTTCTGCAAAATTTGTTATCGTGACAGGCCTACCGCTGACTGGACTGGACCTCAGCAGAGAGCCATGAGCCACCTGTCCTCAGCCGGAGATGGCGGGCTGGGGACCGGTAAGGCTGGCAGGGGAAAGCATGTTGATGCAGGTGTTCAGGCTCCGTCCCCCGCTGGCTCCCTGTTTCGAATACATGCCGCACTGTAGTCGACCAAAATCCAAGTTTCTGCTCTGGCTGCGCGGTATAAAAAGCGGGTCTGATGCGGATTGGGCAGAGCTACAAAAATATAGCTAGCTGGAACTGTTTTTCCAAGATCTCCTACAGCACCTTTAAGACTTGAGATTCCAGAATTGCACTGCTTAAAGCTACAGTGTGTAATTTTTAGCGACATCTAACGTCCAGACTGCAGACTGCAGCAACATGAACATCTCCCCCCCACCGCTTCTCCCCCCCAACAGTACGGCGAGTGTTACGGGACAAAATGTCTTCCACGACGTCCGCATCACCTACCTTCTCAAGTGATGAGGTTTGTTTACGTAGATAATTTTACAGATAGTATTCTCAGGCATAATACTGCCATCTATTGTTCAGTACCGTCTCAGTTCATCTCTCTCAACTTGCCGTAGTTACTTTCGAGCGTAATGGGCGATCTCACAATCGCTAGTTTGTTGGCTCTGCGCTGCCGTAGCGCAAAGATGTCTGCCTCCATGGCTGCGAGACCCGCTCCTATGTAATTATAAATAACGAATTCTAAGGCAACGCAAATATTAAGGTTAAGAGGCTGAGCTCGTAGATGATGATAAATAACATAGTTATGTATAATATATTACATTTCTGACTGTATATCCCTGTAATTATTACACACTGTAGCTTTAAGGTGGATGCACGTTGGAGCTCTGCTAGCTTGACTTTGATATTCTTTTTTAAGAGAACGGAGGAGGGTTGGTAGTGTTTTTGAACAACAGATGGTTTCATTCAGCCGATGTTACTGTGAAGATATCTCACTGCAGCCCAGATATGGAACAGTTGGCACTTGTTTTTCAGTCATATTATTTGCCCAGAGAGTTCAGCAGTGTTCTGTTAGTAACCGTTTATATTCCACCTTCTGCCGTTACATGAGATGCAATCAGTTCCGTTGTTGCGAAGCTACCAACAGAACTGCCAAATGCATTTGGGTCTTCGAACATGACACTGACCAGAAGCACACATCCAGGATAACCAAGAAGTATCTCTGTCAGAAGCATATCAAGGATCTGGCGTGTCCTAGCCAGTCTCCAGACCTAAATCCGATACAGAATCTTTGGAGGGAGCTCAAACTCCATGTTTCTCAGCGACAGCCCAGAAACCTGACTGATCTAGAGAAGATCTGTGTGGAGGGGTGGGCCAAAATCCCTCCACACAGGGGTGTATAAACCTGGTGAAGAACTAAAGGAATCGTTTGACCTCTGGAATTGAAATCAAAGGCTACTGAACCAAATATTATCATTGATTTTTAAGGTATAAAAATACTTACTTGCAGCTGTATCATACAAATAAATAGTTAAAAATCATACTTTGTGTTTTCTGGATATTCAACTTAGATTATGTTTCTAACAGTGTACATAATGGACATGCAATTTACACCACTCCATGTTTTCCAAGTGGGAGAGCTTGCAAAATAGCAGGGTGTTCAAATACCTATTTTCCTCACTATAACTTTATTAAAACAAGTCACCAAGGCAGTGGGGGAGAAAAATCTTCCAACACTCTTTGCCAGTTATCAGTCGATGACAGGTGTGGCTGCCAAAAGTGGACAAGTTATTATTTGTGATGGGTAACTTCTCATTTCAAATGTTAAAATCGCTTTTTCTTTACTATTTAATTTTAAATCATTGTTTGAAAACAATTTTTTTTATTCCTTACTCACATTATCATTTTCTCATATTAACATAAGTTTAATTAAATACATTTAATTTGTCACACCTAAATTTAAAACATTTAGGTCTGAAAAAAAACAACTTGAACAAGTAGTCTGTTAGGGGGTAAAATACTTTTTCGCAGTTCTTTTGTCTTATCTTTAGCTTTTGATAAACCGTTTCCATCCAAATGAGCGTCTATGTATTCTGCAAAGACACATATTATTACCAAGACAGTGACAAATAAAGTGAAAACAAATACTATCTCCCTCGCTCATGGCTTATATTGATTTTGATTCAAGTAGTTTAATCTGTCATAGAAATCCAAGCTAATCTCCCGTCTGCAACGGCCTTATTGACCGGGTGCTGATATTGACTGACTGCTTTTCTTTAAATGTTTTTTTTTAAAGGTATAGGATGGGAAACAACTTGGTATTCTCTGTGAAGCGAGAAGTCTGCTCCTTGGTTAGAGAAGTTGATCGACTTTCTCCCAGTTGTGTTTTGCAAACATCGGGACTATAGTATCAATGCTCCCATCATCTGTTCCTGTAGAACTCTGATAAATGAGCCTTATGTGTCTCTGAAAGACCATCTGCTTGTACTTTGCTTCAGCATGTATCATTTGAACGTACACCTGTTGAAAGACATTGATACGCATGGAACCATGATGACTTTTATCGATTACTCCGTGGTGTGTGTGTGTGTGTATGTAGCTTCTTATCCTGCTGGGTTCCTTGGACAGCAGGGGTGGGTGGTGTTAGCTTGGTGAGAGGGATTAACTCTATCTGTTAGGCCTCCTTTTCTCTCCCCCAGGCAGTGTCAGCTCTCATAACTTCTGTCCTCCAGGGCGGATAGTCTGACTTTAGCTGGGATACGTTTAAAATACCAGGTAGCCTTGCACTCCAAGAGCACCAGGTTTAGAGGCGAGTGATATGTCTGTACTTGGCCTGAGAGGCTTTTAGTCATTAAGCGCACATGTAAACTTGCCTCAGAGCTGGCACTGATGGCTGATAAGCCCTCATTTGTTTAAGTGAAATGGATCCCCGCATCTCAGAGAGGAGGACATCTTTAGGATGTAGTTGGTATGTTATTTTCCATCGTCCCAGAAATAGATGTTTTTGTTGTCAGGATGGCATGTAAGAGTCCAAGTTACATCCAGTGCATAGGGGAAGGGAAGAAGACAAAATGAGGGACATGCAGTAAACTGTTAGAAGTAACTCAGGCCACTTTTTCTTTTTTTAGTTAATGAAAAAACATTTTAAATGCAAAATGTTTAACTTGAACAAAAAAGTCAAAGTGCTGTTAAAAGGGGATTGAACTTTTTTTTTGAGCCAACAAAAAAAATTATTTTGCTCGTTATTAATATGGAAATAGAGTTTTATTAATTTCCTACATCTTCTGTGTTTTTAATCTTCTATTTTATTCGTGTAAAAATTAATGTGGGTATTTTCAGCGACAGCAGCTGAGTATGGGTCAAGATTTCTTTAAAAATATATAAAACCAGTAGAAGTAGAAGAACGATCAGGTGTTAAAATAAAATCAAGGCAAAAAATTGGGTTTATAAAATTTTGAAGATTTGTTTTTCTCCGTTTTTTCCTTTTTAACAGCCTCATCTGTGCACAGATCTTGCCAATGGTGCTGAAGGTCCACATTTTTACCATTCAAGCTACAGGGCCATAAGGAAATGTCTGCTTATTCCAGTTCTTAGTTGTTGTTTTTTATTTGGCAATGAACATTGAGGAGTATTTAACTTAAATGTGCCACAGTTATTACAAATTTTAATACTGTTATCGCTGGACAGATGTTAAAATGTAAATCTTACAACAGCAACAGCAGACTTCAATCCTTATTCTGTTATCATATTATATACAACTCTTTCCCAGTTGGCAAAATTCAATTAGGGTGTTTACCGTTATAATAGTTTTATTGTTATTATTATTATTATTATTATTATTATTATTATTATTATTTCTGATCTGTATTTTGCTTGTTAAGGTTTGACCAATCAATAGTGATTTTACCTAATTCCCATTTCTAACAAATAGAATATAGTATTCGTTTGGTGTTTAACAGGATTTTACAAAGAATTGAACACAAAGAAAATACTTTTGTTTGGTACTGCTCTGCATTTTTCAGTTTTCAAAGGGGTATTTCCTATTACATTAAAGAAACGAAAAGCGGAAAAAAAAGGAAAAAAAAGAGTACTTTTACTGTGCATAAATTAGCCTTCCTGTTATCTAGTCTAAGAGAATGAGAATGACCCGCTGACACCTCTTTTTCCCTCAATTAAAGTCTCTTCTCCAAAGAGTGTTGTTTTCGACCTCGTTGTGTTGATCAGAAAGGTTTGCTGTTTATCATAAGCCACTGATCATGACTTCGGAGGTCATTTCTCCAAGTGTTTGTGTTTAACTGAACTGCTTTTTATTCAAACAAATAGCAAAGACCCACTGCAGCCTCTTAAATTAGTCTTTTGTTTGTGATATTTATACACAAGTCATTCGTGCCAACGTGTATAGTTCAGTTTGTTAAAAAGCCGCTGGCTTTGTATAAGACGGTTTTTGTGAACTGAGTAATCCAATGACTTGTTAATCCTTTCAGTTAAGTGGCTGCTGAGTATAAATCTCATATGTCAAGTGACATAAGCAGCCTTTATTGTGTATTTTTCTCTAGTACGATGCCCCTGCGAAAATGTCGACCTCGTTTTGGTGCAGAGGTCCATATAACTGCTTCTATCGATCAGTTTGGATCACTGACTCTTTGTTTTCTCGCCCATTCAGTGAACCGGAGTGAATTTTCTCATTGGAAATATCCTGACCCCTTGCTCTCCTTGTTCTCCTCCTTCCCCTTATTCTCTCTTAAAAAAAAAAAAAAAAAAAAACATAGGCACCACCTTACCACCCACTCATCTCGCCCTCCAGCTGGTTCCCTCCACTGACCAGAAGCTGCCAAGCTCCCCGAGCCTTAGTATGGCTAATCTAGGTGGCGGGAGGCCTCCCTCCTGCTAGCATACACAAGAGAGGGCAACCCTAATTGCTTATGTCACGAAGATCTCTGACCCAGATAAGCCTTCACTCCCCAAAGCTGCTGGGATAAACCCCACTTAACCTCACCAAACCTGCCTCTCCTGATCCACCACCCCCTCCTAACATTTCTGCACCTTCTGCCACATTATTAGCACCCTGAGCAGGGGGGAGAAGAGGAATGAACTACATTTACTGATGAAACTTAATCTCCTAAGATGGAAAAGAAACAAAGAAGTTTAACTGGTATATTTTTTTTTTTATTTCCCATGTATGTTTCCCTCCTGGAGATTAATTTGATTAACAGAGTAATTAAGCAAGATATTAGGAGAAAAATCTATAGGTGCACAAACACTCTCTCTTATTATGTTAAGAATAGCCCAGAGTTGCTTTTAAGAGTGAGTGGGGACCGATCTCAGAAGAAGAGGATGAGATAAATTAATTAGAGGTTAAAACAAAACACTTTATAAGATTGACGATGATTAGATGTGCTCAACAAAGCCAATCCAAAGCTAAGGCACAGTTGCGTGCTTGTGGCTCTCGTGTGCTGAGGCTCATTGTCCAGTCCGGTAATGCAGGCTTAGCCACAAAACGCCACAGCGCCTCGGACAGTCATCAAGCGCCGAATGTCACACGTGCTCCACTTTACCAGCAGATGGCCAGCTCGCTGGTCGAACTGCAGCAACATGTGTTGTATTGTTCCTTATTTGGTCATTCGAAGAATGGAATCTGGAACTCTAAAAATTATTCCATCCCTGTCAAAGCTGAGCTTTACTTAGAAATCTCTGAAGTCTACTTTAGGACAGATCTTAATCACTAAGCAGGGCATTTTAATTGGATGATGGCCCTGCTCACTATGTAATCGTCCATTAACTTAATGGTGGGTTAGAGAGAAACCGGCACTCTGTGCCTTCTTGTGTTTGTAGATAAAATCTTCCTCCTGAGATCATCTTTGAAGATCATGCTGAAATGATCAGAATCCCATTGGTTGTAACAGCTAATTAAGGCGCTCCATTGGTCTTTTAGGACTTTGTCCGTTGGCTGGTCCTCAAGTCCACTGCTTGAGTCCAACTATCACTGCTTTGTGAACCAGAGACAGGGATGCTACACTGCAAAAAATGGAAATCTACCCTGTACACAACCTTGTACCCGTCTTTAAACACATCCAAGAGCGTGCACAAGCCCATTTCTCCTGGTGCATGCTCTGTTTAAAAGTTCCTGTTTGCATCGCTCACACAAGCTTACTTTTCCAAAGAAGATTTGCAAGTTTTCCAATATGTCAGAATCACCACCGGTAAGTGAAAATGGTGACGAGCACGAATGATTGACAGTTAGGAGGACCACTTGTTTTGATGATCCAACTGGAAATAGAACATCCTCCACTATACATTTAAAATAACAGCATTTTTTTCTTGAATTGAGGAGGTAAGTGAGACATTTTGCCAATGGAAAAAGACAATTTACACTTAAAATAAGATAAAAATAATTGCATTGTGCATATTATCTAATTGTCTTAAATAAGAGCAAAAATATTTATTCCATTGACAAAGCATCTTATTTACCCTCTCAAATTAAGGGTATATACACTTAATTTAAGATTTTTTTTACTCATTTCTAGATTGTTTTTGCAGTGTAGCTGGTAGCCAAGCATTTAAAAACTGGTTTGTTACTCAAATGATGGCATTCAAGTACGACCTGACATGCTTGCCTATCATCAAACAACTCAGGTTTTATCCTCCATACATCATCAGAAGCTCATGCCAAGCATGTATTTTTGCTCAGATCTGCAGTACACCTCCATCCCACCATTTCAGTTTTTAGATCACTGCCTTGCATCTGAATGGCCAATCTCAGTTCATAAGCCCTCATCAACAACAGGTCTTTTGTAAAAATTAATATCTTCACTAATAATTTGGAAAAAGTTGTTGCAGTATGCCCCCATGAGCACCTAATTCTCAATAACATCTGTGAGTTAGTAAGAGCACTCCAAGCAAAGGTTTGGGTCAGAAATGACCTCATGATTGTTGATCTCAAGCTGATCATTTTCAACCATTTCTTCATTGATTTCAATACACCACAGCCCCGCCCCCGGCTGTGTCCATAGCCCACCGCTGCATGTCTGGTAATGGCATCTCCATGAGTTAGTGTTGATGATGTCCTCAGTGCGACAGAAATCAGGGAAGTAAACAATGGAGAGCAAGATGTTGTCATCTTGTTGATTATCTGCCTTGGTCAGTGGTCTTAGTCTCTCTGTTTTAACTTATCCATAATGTTTTTACAAATACTAGTGTCTCTAACATTGTCCACAACCCGGCACTGAATCTCCTCTTCTCCGTGGATCATGGGAACCTCTTAAATCGATGTTTTGACATGTCTACGTTGGCTTTCAATGTCATCACGTTCCCAGCATTTAGGGCGTTCCCAATGCATGCATCGAATCAGAGCCGAGCAGTTTAAACCAGCGTTCCTTACCAAATGGTTTGACGTGGCTCAATGCTGGTTTGTTAACCATTCCAACTGCCTCTAAAAGCTGATTGTTTGCGGGTTTAAACTGTTTTTTCTGGCCAGTGGGAAAGAGGTATAAGTGACCTAGTGTAAGAGTAGGCAATAAACTCAGAAACACACTTGAAACGGCTCTCCATACTCCTTACATTCTTTTTTATGCAATGATCCAATGCAGAAAAATGTCCATGTTTTTTTCCTTTTCATTACTTAATTACTGTAAAGCACTTTTCTACTACACACTAATTTAACACCTTCAAAAACTTCAAAACATCCAAAAAAAGCGCAGCCCAGATTCTGATAAGACAAACAAAACATAATTCTAATCCTTGAGTCATTTCTACTAGATGTTTCTCATAATATGCATACACAGCAGTGCTCTTACCTTCCTACCTGAAAGAACTCCTTTCTCCATCCTTAGTCATCAACAGGATAACTCTGCCTAACAAACTGCTTTCATCCATCCTCGGTCTAAACTCTGCACCACTGACAACAGCGGCTCCTATACTGCATTTGAGTTGTTGAACGTTTTACCCAAATATCTAAGCCTAAATGAGCATTTTTTGATGTTTTAAAAAACTGCAGTGGGTAGCACTGCTGCCTTGCAGCAAGAAGGTTTCGGGTTCAATTTCCAGCCCGGAGTCTTTCTACATGGAATTTGCATGTTCTCCCTGAGCATTCATGGGTACTCCGGCTTTCTCCCGCCGTCCAAAAACATGACTTTTAGGTGTTTTGGCTTCTAAAAATTCTCCTTAGGCGGGAATGTTTGTTTGTCCTGTGTTCCCCTGCGACGGACTGGCGACCTGTCTAGGGTGTACCCGCCTCTCACCCATAGACAGCTGGAGATAGGCACCAGCACACCTCGCGACCCCAGCTGGGATAAAGCGTAATGGAAAATGGATGCATGGATGTTTTAAAAAGATAATCTTGATGGAACCCATCATTTATATATATATATATATATATATATATATATATATATATATATATATATATATATATATATATATATATATATATATATATATATTTTTTTTTTTTTTTTTTTTTTTTTTTGTATTTTTAATTCATTATCTCCAATGGAGTCTGAATGCTGTAGTTTCTTAAGTTAAAGTATTCCTTATCAGTCACTTAAGTTCTTCCGCTCCTATTTAAGTGATACTTCCAGAAACACCCCTGGCATTACTTGCCATTACAAATCCCTCTGGTGAAGTTAATTGATTGGACTTGTCCATTTCCAAGCGCTCACAGAGCTTTCCAATGACTGTGGCTGTCATGACTAACTCAAATCTTGCATAGCAGTTAAAACAAAAATAAATCATACTAGTAGAAGTTGAGATAACAAAAGTTGTCCAGGAGGGTTTTAATAGCAATTTTCAACACAAATCAGGCATTTTATCTGACAAAGAAAAACAAATAAATACGTTGTTTTGTTTTGTTTTGTTTTGTTTTAAATAGGTGAGCTGATGAGAAAAAAAGGTCCTACATATCACATGACCACAGTAGGTAATGTTTTCACAGTAATTACACATAGGAAATATCGGATAAATTATTTTTCAAAAGAAGAATATAAATATAAATCTAACACGGTTTCATGCTACAGAGTTCTAGCTTTGGGTTTAAAAAAAAAAGACCCAAAACATATTTCTTTTAGGAAAAGGTCACAATAAATACACAAAAAATATACTACAAGTAAGAAAGGGAGGGAAAAAAAATCCAATAAAAAGTTTAAGGTAACATTTTGATATCAGTAATCAAACAGTACCTTTATTTATACATAGACTGTAGTGTAAAAATAGAGGCGTGTTAAATACTGTGATCACACAGCTACACATGTAGATTTAGCCTGGTTTAAACCTCAAAAGTGCATTATTTTAATACAAATAATACAATTTCAGTGGTTTTAAAAAGTAAACAGATAATAAGCAACGCAAAAAAAGAACAGAATACACCCGTTTTAAAGTTTTTGTACAATGCCAGTGTTGTTATATTGTAAAGTTTCCAGTGCCTTCTATTCTCAAATTAATAAACATTATTAAATCAGTTTATGGGGGGAAAAAAGAAGCTATCACAAGGTGGTGAACAATGGTAACATGTAAAAGGGCCATGCTTCTGTGCATAAATACGCTGTAAAGTTATACAATGTGCTGCTCTCACTGATGGCTTTGAATAAACAGAACACAGTGGAGAAGGAGGGAACGATTGCCCTCTAGTGGTCAAATATCATTACTGACAGATTGAAATGAAATTCAGCATTAAAGTATAAAAACATGGCTAGATCTATTGATATTTAAAAGACTAGTGTGGATGTCCAAAATAAATACTGAATTCTTACTCTAGCTTTTCAAAAAAATCTTGCTCTAACTGATTTTTCCTTGATTATTTATTCCTGTGACTTGGCCCAAACCAACCAAGATGTCATTAGTTCTCCATTTATAAACCTTGGGGAGGTTTATAGATTAAAGATAACCTAAGTAAATAAGTAAATAGAAAAGGCAGTTCCTAAATTATATTTATTATCCAAACCAGTTGGGCTAAAATGTAATTGCAAAAAAAAAAAATCAATGCTTCCCAAACCTGATTACTCTTTATTTCATCCTTGGCAGTACTGTAATAACTATCTAAAAGCATTTATGATAGGAAAGAATGGATCTTGTATATCAAGGCTGAAGTTTGTCAAGAAAAAAATATCTGTTGAGGTCACACCTCAAGGGAATAAACCAATACTTTGATTAGGCCATTCCAAAACTGTCATTTTAATGTTTTGAGGCATGGAGGTTATTGCCCTGCCGTATGACACGGTGGAATTTGAGTTTAAGCTTGCAGACTGATGCTACATTCATACCGCATGCTGCTGAAGCAGCAGAAGCAGCTGGTTTACATGCAAAGTCAATGGTTGATGTGGATCAAGGTGCATCAAAAGGACCTGCAGCAAGATTGGGTTGAAATAATACATAATATTTATATTATGTAATTTTCCATCAGATTTGAATCTGGAAAATTTTAAATTTATTGGGAAAATTGGCAAGGTTTTATTTCACCATTGAGATCAGACTTTGTTGGATAATATTGTGGGTTTGGGTACCCTTATAGAATTACAGACTGTAAATAGTTTGCTTACAGTTCAATACATGTACAGAATATATGTGCAGATTCTGTTGGATGTTGTGTTTGGAAGGAAAAAAAGAACAAAAAATAAATAAACTGTAAAATCGGTATGTATACTTGTATGGGAAAAAATATTTTCAATAAAAACTGCGAATATCAAAAGGACCTGCAGGGTGTTTCCAGCAGCAGGAGCAGTGCATCTTGAAGTAGCTGAAGCAGCGCGTCATGAGCTTCTGAGCATGTGAGGCGTGCGACGTGCTGCAAACGCAGCAGCTGCTGGACTTTGAAAAATTGAACTTCTGTTGTTCGACATGCCACATCAACCAATCAGAGAAGCTGATCTGGGAGCTGGCAGGGAGACAGACACAGTGCTGCTGATGCAGAGCGCTATGATCACTCCTCTGAAACAGTTTATTTACGCCTAAATTAACTTAAAATGTCAAAACCTGCTGACAAAATATGTTCGCTTTTATTAATCTGGTGCCTGCAGGTTGGATTACACATGAAAAACGCAAACATCTCCTTCCAGCCGACACAAACAGTAGCAGAAAACCCCCAAGAGGCAACCGGGCGAGAGGGCCGCAATGTTTTGGGGTTGCGTGCTGACGGGAAATATTTGAAGGCAGGATCGTAATTTTGATCAACTGACTGCGCAGATGAAGTTTTGAGGTAAACTTTCTCACCTAAAAATATATTGAAACTACTTTCTACCCACTTATGACAGCAAACATAGCAAAGCCGTTCTCTGCCACTGAACAAAGGCGCATCAGATGCATCTGGACACACTTCACTGGACGCGCATCAGACCTTAATGCAGACAAGCTTTCAAAAATTAAGCAGCAGAAGCTTTTTTTGCTGCCTCCAGTGCTTGCGGTCTGAAAGTAGCATGATGGAAAGACTCTCCTCAAGAATTTAAAATCACAGTTTAGGTTCTGAAGCAACAATGAAGGGATTGGTCATTACACCACAACCATGTTAAAAATTTATGTTCTTTTTTTACTTTTGGTATCAAATGCTCTGCTACTTTATACCAGATTTTATAGGATACACACATTCCAAGAGGAATAACTTTGGTATTATCAGAATATTTTTCTAAAAATCCAGGTGGTAGGTTGTAAGGCTGGGCAATAAATTGAGATTTTTTTTAAGAGATGCAAGAAGAGACAGTATCGTTTTTACTGAGACACTCACATTTCTCATGCTTATCTACCGATATGTCAAGGCTTTGATTCTACGGGGGCATTTTTATGAAATTACTTTTAGAAAAGTAAAACAAATAAACAAAAATGGTGTATATAGCCATTAAGCTTAAAATCAATTAGATATTTTGAGATATCTTTGGTCAATTATTGGACATTGGTGCTCTTTTAGATCAGCGGTGGTTCTGGCTTTGGAACTCTCAAATGGAAACTATTTAGGCTCAATGTCTTTGCTGTTGTTGAATTATAAACACTAAACTAAAATAAGTTAATGAGTCTGACACTGGTTTACATATTGATTTTTATAAATGGGTTTGTAATCCTCTCAATACTGATTGATTTTCATTGTTTTGTTGTTTTTTCTGTTCTTGAATTTGTTTAGACTTGAACTTGGTGTTTCATTTGTTTTAGATCCTCCAGCCTTCATACTACAGGATGAATTTAGGTGATTTCATGGCTGGTAAAATTCAACCAAAAACATAGGCTTAATCGAAGGTAACGTTATATATAACAAAAGTGTAGTTTTTAATTTTCATAAAAAGGTGAGCTTGGCTTAAATAACTTATTAATAAAATCATTATTTGAAAACAGCATTTTTTATTTACTCAAATTGTTTTTGTGTGATAAGATTAATTATCATATAGGTGTATAATAATGAATAATACCTGAAAAAGTTTTAAAGGGGAAGTATTTTCATGACGCTGAATTGCTAGGCAGAGGTCTGTTATGGGCATTGAATATTAAAAGGTTTAAGATGGTATGTTTTAAAACAACTACAACTTTTGTATCATACTGCTTTAACAATCAGAAATGTTTTAAATGAGATCTTAGAGAAAGCTTCGAAGTGACAGGAAATATAGTCTCACACCATCTTTCCACTTCTCCTACTGTTGCTGCGCACTGCATGTCTGCTGGCTGAAATAATTCTGCTTAAAACAAAGACAAATTAGCCTGTTCCAAAACAATAACGGAGTTTCCATTAAGCGTCAAATTAGATTGTAATTACGAAAATAAATTAGCCAAATGGAAACACTGCAATTTCGATAAAAATTTTCACGCTTCGATTTAGTCTCATTAAAATGTATGCATTAAACTGCAATGGAAACACTTTTTCCGCATTGCGCAAGTCATGTGACCTTAAAGAAGAGGAACTGAAGAGGTTAGAGGTTGATGGTGCCCCACAAGAATCGTGACTGAAATATGGACATATCTGATGCATTTACATCAGCTGCTGCCATATTGTTTTCAAGAGCTATCATGTTAGCAAACGTAATCACACAGAATTTTTATGGGAATTCCTATCTAAATAACAAATACTGCAATTGCGAAAATGATAATTTTCTAAATTCCCAGAAAAACAAGTTTTTCTTAGGGCTGAAACAACTAATTGGATTAATCATGATTAATTATTAAAATAATCTTTAACTAATTTAGTAATCAGTTAATCATTAACTGGAGTATAGGTTGTAAAACACTGACAGTTACCCACTTAGAGCAATAATTATACCAAGATTGTAAAAAAAAAATATATATATATATATAAACATTTAAGGAAAAAAAATTTCTGTTTGTTAATATGCTCTATCCAGAACTCATCAATTGGAAAAGTTTTAACTTCACCTGTTTTAATTTCTTTAAAAAAAATCTTCTCTAAACCTTTGGCTATCTGATTATTAATTGATTCATTCTAAGAAATAATCGACAGATTAATCAATTTGCAAAATAATCGTTCGTTTCAGCCCTATTTTTTGCGTACATTAGTAATGGAAATGCAACTATTGACAATGTTAAACAAACGCAGAGAATCAAGACATAGAAAGTACTGAGAACCGCTATTCAAACTCGTAAAGTCGGGCATACACTGTACGCTTTTCAGGCCGATTCTCCAGTTGTGCGAGAATTTTTTTTCATTTCATTCAGTGTAATATGCAGGGGGTAACGAGAAAATCCAACATGTTTGTAATTCAGTCAGCCGTCGTACGGTCACATCAGAGCGTCAGGCCGCACAGCGTGAGAACATGTATAGTGAGCTGTGAACTTTTAAACCCTGCGGGTTGCCGTACACGTTGAGCTGTAGCTGCCTGCAACGAAAATTGAAAATATTGCAGTGTTTGCCCGGCTTAAATGGAAACACAGAGTTAAATATTTGACTGGGAAGTTAGCAAAATTTTGTAGGTGACCACAGACAGGAACCCTCTGATTGGTCAAATCTACATCTGCTCTACACCATGCGTATTCCCTGTTTGGTACCTTAACGGCTTGTTTTGTTTGTATGACCGCCATTGTGGAGAATGACTCGTGAAGTTGGACCAGCTAGAAGAACGCTGGGACCCTTTTCCCACCTGGATCCACGCTCTTTTTCACCCTCAAGTCCCTCCGTTGTCTCACAAAATTGCCCCCACTTCCTCACCGCCTCGGCCGTATCTAGACCCGCAGCTAATTCCTGATTGTTCAGACTACGCTCCAATAGTGGGCATAAATCGAAAAAATCTGCGACAAGCTCACTGCGACACACTGCTGTGGGGAGTATAACCAGACCTCAACGGAGAACAGACGGACTGGTTACTGGAAGGTATTCTAGAAATAGATACAAATTTGTTACATTTTGGAGACATTAGGCACAGTTAGCACTAAACCCAAATTTGACTTGTCATTAATTTAATTCTAACATGTTTCATACTTAATAATATCAAAATATAAATAAAAACATTTTATAAATGTAAATGCAATAACGATTTGCAGGTGGGATGGTTGTTGCTTTTAACTAAAACTCATGGTTTACGTTTTTATGTGAATAAAATATTGAAATTGGCGTATTTAACAGTAGGTTATAATGCTGTGAGAATTGCCCATGCCTAGTTTGGGCATTTAATACATGAACAATGTGGCTTCTAAGCTACATTTTAAGTGGAAATGATCTTTCAAATATGATTTAAGGCAACATTTAACCAGCTCATTTATAGTGGAAATGTTTGAATATGCCAAGACATTCCGTATCCTAATATCCTAATGCTTTGTTTTTTTGGAGTACATAATTTATAAAGTAAGACACATACCGTTTATGCTTGGATATAAACCTTTAAATGCAGTTAAACCTCCCAATTTGAGATAAAGTTTTGAATTACTGACTTGTCTCTATCTACTCCTGAATGCTAATTGCTCTCACAGTCCTAACTGGTTCTCTGAAATCCTGATAATCTTAGCTGCTTCATAGTATCAGACAGATTGGGTTACATTAAAGACTAAATGACTTTAAAAATCACACTTTAGAGGAAACAGTCATCTTTTTTTTTTCCCTCAGCATCGCCGGGTAGAGGATGGGTATTTGGTTTTCAGACCCTCTTTGAAGCTGCGAAACAAAATCCGGTTCTGTTTGTTCTCCTCCTCCTTCTTAGCATGGAACTCCCCCTGGATTTTGAAGCCGCGGTGCACAACGAAAGCAGAGCTGAGCACAGAGAACCTGTATCCGGCCACGTGCAGCTCGCACGCCTGGGAGGAAACAGAGAAACGAAATTTAACACAACTTAATACAAAGCGAAGGACACTGCAGCTACTTGAGTTATGGTTTGGCTATGAAATTCTGCAGTAATTCATTGAAAATGATCCCTGAACCTTTTCCTATGGTTCCTGCAGCCATGTTTCAGTGAGAAATATGTTTAGATCTCAGGTAGTGATTTATGGATATCTTTCTCTACCAACCTGACTGATTCTATTGAAGCCATACTGCTTGAAGCTCTCATCATATAGGGGGACGCTGCGAGGCCCGATGTAGAACGGCTCCCAAGGATCCACCCAGCTGAGCGTGTAAGCAACTTCCAAAGGGCCCGTCTCTCTCACATAGCTGTTGACCCACTGAGAGTAGTTGGTGGGAGCCTGACAGCGTGGACACAACTCCTCATAAAAGGGACGGACCTCCCCGACCTGGTAGAGCTGTACCAACTCCGCCTTCGTCGAGGGAATCTTCCTGGCGTGCCGGATCTCAAAAGACGGCAGGACGAACACCTGGTCACTCGCCGGCGGCCTCCTCAGGATCATGGCGAGGAACTGCTGGTGGAGGTCAGCGCTGGGCATCATGTCCATATCAATTACCAGGATGTAGGAGGACTCGGTGCCACCTCGGGCAACGTTACGGAGAAGGTTGTTAGGGTAGGAGATGTTTCCACTCATGGCGTAGTTTTGGTGTTCATCTCTGTGGGTTTCCAGCCTTGAGAAGACAGAAGCACAGTCTTCCAATCCAGCAAAGTGCTCCATGTCCTGTTCAGGGAAACTGGCCGTCTCTCCTGACAGGCAGACCAAGTGGAAATCCACCAGGGCTTGGATCTTAGGGCAGAAGAAGCTGAGTGCATAGGCCAGAGCAGTGGCATACTTCACATCCTCCCCATGTGCAAATATAGCCACAGAGAGAGGGTTCTGCCATCTTTCCAACAGAGATTCCAGGTGATGCAGGTTGTTTATGGTTGTATGAGTGGCTAAAGACAGGATATCTGAATTGGAGTGGGAGCCTGGTTTCTGATTGGTTGTGAAATCACTCTTTATCAAGTTTTTGTATACTCTGTATTGACCGCTGTTGTCAAAGATCCCACCGGTGGACAGGGAGTACCTGAGCCGCTCCTTCCGCGTGTTTTTCTCGGAGTGGCCATTCTTCTTGGCCGCGGAGCCTCCGAAGAGCTCCGAATAGCGGTAGCGCTGCTGCTTCCCATGGAACCTGGACAGGAAGGACAGGTAGATGAGCTGCAGCAGCGCCACGATCACAAGTGCGCTCAGCACCACTTTGAACACCGAGCATTTCTTGGATAAATGCATTCCAGATAAACCTTACAAAGCAGGTCAAATAAGAAAAAATAAATAAAAAAATCAGGAGCTGGTTGTATCCAGGCGCTCCAGCTAACGTTGACTACATCCCAGCCACGCTGCTAACAGCACAGCCTAACAGGGCTGTGTCGGATTGAACCCCTGCTTGGATGTCGTGTTGGATTAAATGAGCATTTCGAACGATTCAAAGTAGCAGGGAGATCGATGTCGCGGAGTAGATTCTGTGATCCATTAAATCACAACAAAGCGCTGGTTGGCTGAGCAGCTGCTGCGACTGCGGCGCATGTCGATGTGTAACAGCCGTAAAGTCGGGACTAAAAGCGCCGCTGGAAACGGTGTTATTACGTTTCAAGCGGCGGGGGTATCCTTGTAATGTAAAGCGTTCACAGACGGCAATTTTCGAGACCAACACACAATGTTATACATAAAAACTATGGCATACAGCCGTGCACAGAATACTGAACTGTCTTTGACAAATCCTGCTGGTTTATTTGTGTCATGATGACGGGTGCTTTCAGACGAGGTGGCCGAGTGGTTAAGGCGATGGACTGCTAATCCATTGTGCTCTGCACGCGTGGGTTCGAATCCCATCCTCGTCGGTATATATTTATTTTTTTCTTTTCAGATAAACCTATTTGACGATATAGAGGAATCGCGGACATGAATAATAAGCCAGAGGAACGCATAGTGTCAGAAAAGGTTATCATTTTTTTGTGCTGTTTACCACAGGAGAAGGCACTCGTCCTTCCTTTAATTTCCCTTTGCTGTGCAAAGGTCTCTGCACCGTTCCTGGGCGGCCTCTGAGGTCCTAACACATTTTAAAGGGTTCGAACAAGTCCGAACCAACCTCAAAGACATCCGAACAAGGTCCGAACAAGTCCGAACGAAACTCAAACGAGATCCGAACAAGTCCGAACCAACTTCTAAGACATCCGAACAAGGTCCGAACATACTTCAAACGAGGTCCGAACAAGTCCGAACCAACTTCACACGAGATCCGAACAAGGTCCGAACGAGATCAAAGATTTCCAAAACGAGGACCAATCAATTATGTCCGAACGGTTCACGTGACGTGGGAGGGTTGAGGACCAATCACCGGTCCGAACGGCCACTTAACCTGGAGGATGGAGGACCAATCACCGGTCCAAACGGTCACGTGACGTGACTGGAAGCTAAAGCAATGGCGGTTATTTTTCTACCGCATCAACATGAGAAGAAGAAAAAAGTGGGGTAACTTTGATTAAAAAAAAAACAAAAAAAAAACAACAACACCATAAACAAATAATAATGATTCAAATTCTAGTCAGAAAGACTTTTATTTGTTCTTACGTGCTAGCGCAGTGTGGCTATGGTGGTCATACGTAATATTAGACTGTGACAAACTTTATTGTCATTTTGTATACACAGAGTATATACAGAACGAAATTCAGTTGCATACAGCTTACAACAGTGAAACGGTGAAATGAACATTTGGTGTAAAAGGTGTAATGGTGTAAAAGGGCATTAACATGTAAAGTTTCAGTGCAGTGCAATATAATATAGTGCATAATGCAGTAAAACATTGAGTTGTGTCCTCCTTAAAGGATTATAAAAGTTTAGTCACATTCATGGGCGGTTCTAGATAGGGGCCAACGGGGCCCAGTGCCCCTGTAGCTCATGTCCCGGCCCCTGTACCGAAGGCATAACACTAAAAGAAGTTCTAATGATGATATGCGCTGGAACAGACATGGTTACCGGTAGGTCCTTTGGATCTATGTAACTTTTTTTCTTTAAAAATTGTGTTTTAATAATTTTTAAAAATTATAAGGTAATAGCTTCAGTGGTGATAGGATCCCATTTTTGGGGGGGTTCTTTTTCAAAACAAATTAGGAAAAATACAGCTAAATGTATTACTTTTTCTTGAGTTCTAATTCTGATATTATAGAAAAAGTTTATTTTAACTTCAATTAAGTAAAAAAAAAAGTAACATTCATAAATTGTGATTGTATATTGACCAAATAAGACAGAATTTTAATTCAACCCAATAGAATAGAAATTTCATTTCATGCAGCTATCTTAATACATCTGAATCCCTTGCTCTTTTTTTATTTATTTAATGCTTTTCTGTTCCCTCATGAAAACACACTGGCCCCCTGGTACATTTTGGTCTAGAAACGCCACTGGTAACATCGGTAGTGCAAAATAAAGTTACATATAACAGAATAGGACTGATAACTTTGTTTAGTTGCCCTATAAACTTTGCTGACTGTCTGTCTGTATACACACATAGCTTAGCTCCATGTTAACCTATTTTATATTTAATGTTTGAAGATGACCGCAGACATTAAATCTGAATGCATCTCAATTTCCTGATGCTCCTTCAGTGCAGCAAGTTCCTCCAGAGTGCCTTCCATCCCAGCCAAGACGACATGCCTGGAGGCTAAATAAAGCTGCCCAGGAGGAAGAGGAGCGAGTGTCAAGGGGGAAACCGCATCGGAAGAGGCTGATGAAAGAAAAATACCAGTACACCTGCAAGGTTGGTGGCCAGGACGAAAGTAAGAGGAGTGGAAACTTTTACGGAACCCAGCTGAAGGGGCGCTGGTATTGTCCTGCCTCAGGACTGACCCAGGAAAACTGGAGGAAGAGTTTGTCACCATTACTTGTCTGTCTCTCTGTCGTTTGTCTGTCTGTCACAATAAACTTTAATAATTTTATTTGAGCCAAGAACAGCCTTCACATTTTTATTTCATTTCTTGAATACCAGCACAGAGGATGTCACCTATTGAATTGTTAAAACTAAAGCCAGAATTACTTGCAGAATCATTTTGCATTTATTCATAAAATACAACACTCTTTGCTCAGTTTGAAAATGTTTGAAATGTTTTATTTACTTGTACTACACAGATGTCTCTCAAATAATTGAGTTTACCTAAAGGAGTGGAAAATTTGTGTTTTTTAGTCTTTTTGGGACGGTTTTTACAAATGCTCTGTTTATAGGAGGAGTTTGCCAGAACAGAAGAAATAAGCCAAAGGCCCGACTTTTACATTTTTTAATCAGTGAATCAAAGATGGCCATTTACCTGTCCCGTACAGACAGCAGGAGGGAGCTCACCTTGATGCCGTGGCTCTGTGGAAGTGCAACTTTAAAACCAGAATAAGGCTGGAGTTTCCCTTCAACAGAACATGGAGGATTTTATTCAGTTGTGGGGTTTTAACATAATTTTATGTGATGTGTCAGATAAAGGAGAACAACATTTTAACAAGTTCCTCATTTAAGGATTTTTAACCAACACTTGTTTTAAATCAGTCATTACTTATATGTTTTGAATTGTTTAAATAAAGTATTGTTAAAAGTCTTGAAATAGAGTGGAAACATAATGGAGTTGTTAGTGATTACAGTTATACACCGTTAACTGTTATAGCTTTAAATGTTGCATATGACATTTTGAGTTATGTGAATATTGATTTGCTTGCATTAGAAAATATGTTTATTTACATTTGCTTTAAATTGAATTTTCTTTAAATGCATTCATGTGCATTATCACAGGGTTATTACCAGGGGGATTTATAGGCTAAACAGTTCCTGTGTTAGTTACGTTACACAGAATGCATTACACGCGTACTTCCTACTTCTGGAATGCACTAGAGGCACAGATTAATCAGTAAAATTGCTAATCTGTTGGTCTCTGCATGCATGGTTTTAAATCCCAGCCTCGCCAAATTTGGGACATGTGTAAGAAGAAGCCAGGGACACATATAATACATTTTTTTTTTTTGCTGTTTAACACTGTAGAGGAGTCTTTCCTCTAATTCCCTTTTCCTTCACAAAGGTCTGCATGTTAGGTTTTTTAAATGTGTAATAAGGAAAACATGAAATAATCATCCCTATTTCATATGACACGTCTCTTTAACAAGGACACTTTACCCTCCACTCTAGGAATTATTCAGGAATGATGAGAAACAAATCTGATGTCTTTGGGTCCAAATTCTCAAAAACTAAATCCAATCAGACATTTGTGTTTGATATAGATACCAGTTTTACTGCTGAAAAGAGCAGGAGTGAAGAGTTCCTCATAGATGTGGATTATGTAGAATATATCCAACCCACCGCAAAGCCTGAAGCTTTTTTGAAAATAAAGTTCAATTTTAAAATGTCATGCATTCTCCCGTTACTATATTACTATTTAAAAACCGAAAATACTATGACTCGTTCAAACTTTTTATCTCAAACTCAAAAAAGAGGTGTTATTACAGAAAGGGGATGTGTGTTTACTTCACTTTTTGTAATAGCATTAACTTATACGTATAAAAACCTCTAAAATAGCACAAACCTACAGCCGAATAAAGCCATCTAAATCTAAATATTGAGACATATCTGAAGTATAGAAGAGGATTAGAACCATAAAAAAAAAAAAAAAAAACTAAAATTAGTTAGGACTCTATAGCCAAAGCCCAGGATTATTACTTTGATAACGTAGGAATATTACAAGTAGTCATAATTCAATGCGAATAATTCTGAGATTAAAGTCAGAATTAGTTAAAATAGTGAGAATAAAGTCAGACTTTTGAGATTAAAGAAAAAAAAATCTATTGTTTTTCTATTGATTGGACTTTGTCTTTTTTCCAGTGGCCCTAATCCTCTTCTGTACTGAAGGCATGAAACAGACACATTTTTTAAAAATTTCTCATCTTGTTCAAGATCAATATATGGTGTAAATCCATCTGTTTAAGAAACTGAAGTGGAGGAAATGACGTTCTATGTGTTTAAAGTTATTCTTATCCCAGCACTACTTAACCTAAACATGACAAAAATCTATTCTTCAAACTCTTATAATAAAAGAAAATAACGTCAAACTGCTGATGAGAAAATCAGTCACCTTAAAATCAAGAAGATATGCATTTAATTGTGAAGCTTTTGACAGTATTTTAGACAACAACAAAAAAAAATCAAATCAAATTCAAGGCAACCTCAGATGAGAACATCACCATTTATAACCAAATATACAGGCTTGGAGTACATTGGCTGGACGCGGATGTGAAAAACTAAGTGTAACGCATTTTGTTGAAATTAAAGTAACTCCTCCAATCCAAAGTGAAGAGTTCCAATTTTCCATCAAGGTTTTATTTTATTTTCTTCCAGGTGATGCAGAAATCAGAAGGCTCTGCCGTCACTGTCCATCCTGACAATCTACGACACTAAAACTCCAGTTCCGCTCTTAGATCCTCCTCCCTCGCTGTTACCGGACGACCCTGCAGGCTGGCCCTGACCCTCGCTTTCGCCCTCTCCAACCAGACGGATGTTGTAGCGTTCTCTGTACTCTGTTAGCTCCCGTCCTTTCGCCTGCATCTGCGTGTTGATGGTCTCGATTATTTTGGATATCTGAAAGAGAGGAAAAGAAAAAAAAAGATTAGCTTGTGTGTTTCAGCTCTAATATGAGAAATTAGCTGCCTCTGCTACTCTTATATGGAAGAACCAATTGGTTACTGGTTTTATATCAAAATGATCATCTGAGGCCAACTAAGTTCCACTTTGTTAATTAAAGAAATAAAAAAAACGTTTATTAAAGGAATAGTATACCCAAAACATGATTAGCCTTCATTTTCTACTCACCCCCATGCTGAACAACACTCTGGAGTACTTTTTTGATATCTCAAATGCATCTGGAGATCTGGGAGACTTCTTGCTGTCTGCTGACATTCAAATAATGGAGGTCTATGGTGCCCGAGTCAGAAAGGTCCATAAAAGTCCACAAAAAACGTGTCAATATTCCTCCATACTGCTCGTCCAATGTATTCCAAGTGTCCTGAGTGGGTAGCATCCAGAATTTACTCCAAACGAAGCCATTTAGAATGTTTTTAGAGCATAAACAGTAGTGTATAGGATTTCCTGAAAGCGTGTTCACGACGCTACGGAAACCGCAGCAGACCAAACCAGATGAAAGTGCGCATTCAGCGTCTGCTCTGCCAATAATGCAAGCGTAGAAGAAGAAATGTGCTGTTTACCTGTGCAAAGAAAGAAACAACGAAAGAAAAATGTCTGAGGACTTCAGTGTTGAGGAAGAGCATGAGTTCTTTGCCGAGCTGAATGCGCACTTTCATCTGGTTTGGTCTGCCGCGGTTTCCGTAGACTCGTGAACTCGCTTTTAGGAAGTCCTATACACTACTGTTAATGCTCTAAAAACATTCTAAATGACCTCGTTTCGATGAAATTATGGACGCTACCCACTCAGGACACTTGGAATACATTGGACGAGCAGTATGGAGGAATATTGACACGTTTTTTGTGGACTTTTATGGACCTTTCTGCCTCGGGCGCTGGGCACCTCCATTATTTGAATGTCAGCAGACAGCAAGAAGCCTCCCAGATCTCCAGATGCATTTGAGATATCAAAAAAGTACTCCAGAGTGTTGTTCAGCATGGGGGTGAGTAGAAAATGAAGGCTAATCATGTTTTGGGTGTACTATTCCTTTAATTCCCATCGTTCTGAGCTTGAATTGCTTATTGCACAAAATACACTGTGCCTCATGTATGTTCCCTGGTTTTAGCCATGGAGAAAAGTCTTGGCTGGAGCCAATTTTCGTTACATTTACACTTGCTCATATTTTCCAGACAAAAAGTAAATGGCGCATCTCCCAAATGTCCCGGCCGCAACAACGCTTTTATTGGTTCCGCTATCGGGACGGAACCAATAATGGCGAGCCATAATTTTTTTCGAATAAAAAAAATTCCAATTTTAATGTTTTATTGAGATTACAAAAATAAATTGTAATAAAAATGATCCTATTTTTGATGTTTTAAAAAATTAAGACCTACGAAAGACTGATTTAAGACATTTTAATACCAATTAAGGCCTTAATTTTATTTTGAAGAATTCAATGCCTTTTAAGACATTTTAAGGACCTGCGGGAACCCTGGATTCAGCTCTAATATGTGAATGTAGCTGCTTCTGCTACTTTTATATGGAAGAACCACTTGGTTAGTGGTTTTATATCAAAATGATCATCTGAGGCCAACTAAGTTCCACTTTGTTAATTTCCAAAACATTTAGTTTATTTCCATCAGCTTTATTTCTATCTAAATTTGTCACTTTTTCAATGGAGCTTTTAAGTCTTTCCCAACACATATTTCATAACAGTAGAATATTAGCTGTTTAAATAAGAGAAATGATTAAAGAAAACGTTTATTAATTATAATAAACGGAAAGTTACCTGTTCTTTGTTGTTTTCCAGTGCAGGTAGAACTTCTTTCACTGTTCTCTCCACCAACACCCCTCCTACTAGACGAAAACACTTCCTCGAAGGATCCACCTCCTTTAGAGTTTCAATAACTAAACTGAACACAGAATTCAAGAGCTTAGAGTTTTACAGCAACAGGCAGGTTAATGCTGGCTAATAGGATTGTAATTCTAAATCAAAGGTACCTGTATTCCTGAGGTGTTACCCTAACCTTTATTAAAAATTAGTCAACAGCTTTAAACATGCCACTGAATTTAAGCCTAGAGAAAAGAACACTAATATTTACTTGCATGTTTTATTACTCGGATTAAAGATAGATAAGCAACATGCAGGAAAAGGCTCCAGCGGTAGAATCCTCTGTTTTCGCCAACCTGTGCTCGTTGATATCCATCTCCAGCTCTGCAGCTTTAGACGCCATGCTACGCTGCTCCTGCCGCATCCTCTGAAATGTGGCCACCACCTGTCAGAAAAAAAAAACGAAACAAAAAAAATAACTCATCAGGACAGGATTGTCTGACTATGGAAGAGGATTGGGGCCACTAAAAAAAAAAAAAAAAAAAAAAAAGGTTAACTGATGTTTTTATATTATTTCAGTATAATATGAGAAAAAAAGTCAAAATTCTGACTTTAATCTCAGAATTGTTGATGTTAATGTAGATCGTGAAGGTAGAGATGTGGGAGCTCTCAGCTTTGCGGACAAAGATGTGAGTTCTTTGGGAGGGCCAGTGACACATTGGAGGAAAATGATGAAATCAGGCAACTTTTAGACTTACCGGTAGATTTATTTTGTCATTTTGTATATACAGGAATGTAAATACATCTAAATTAATTTAAAACAGCTCTAGACAATTTCCTTTTTAAGTGCCTGAGGGGTCCCCGCTGATGCTATTTCATTAATGGAGGAGCAGAAGTTCGTTAAAACAAGAGAGCTAGTCTCTAAAACAGACATGGCTACGGCTTGATGCTAACATGTTTGTTAGCTGTCAGAATTCATTCTTTTTTTATTTTTTCAGTGGCCCTAATCCTCTTCCGTAGTCTGACAGTGCTGCTGAAAAAAACAACAATAACTCATTATTACATTGTTTGCGCCCATTTTGAATTGAATTAATTTAATTGGATTAATGAAATTTTCTTCAGAAAATTAATAATAATAAAAAGAATAATAGATAGATCAATTACAGAAAATACTTGAAACAAACAACCCTGTACAACACAAAAAAAAAGGATTGATTACAGGTTGAACATTAAAACAGATTTTCAGTTCCAAATAACTTAAATTCATTGGAACATAGACAGAAAATAATCAAACAAACAAAATGTTGCACTTAATAAACAAGTATATAAATAGCCTGAGATCTGACATCGATTATTTATTCATTTAGGGTTATGGATTATTAATTCATGTAAATTGAAAATGGGAATGAAGAACCAAAACTTATTTTACATACCACTTCTCCCTCTAATTACATTTAAAGCAGCTTAAGTGACCTCTAGGGTTGTCAAAAGTATCGATACTCAAAAACGTATCGATACTGAAACGTTGTATCCAGATACAATACTCATTTTAAAAAGTATCGATACAGCCATCTAATGTGCAGAATAGTGGAAAATGCACTTTCTGAACACTGTGTGATTGAATAATTCTGTGCATTTTTCAGTTTCAGCCTTCCGCCTCGTCATACCCGACCCTCACTGATCACTTACTGGAATGTTGAAATGTATATTATAGAACCAAATAAATGCGTCCGAGATAAATGCATCATATTATGATGAGATAGACTAGTTTATTTTTTATCGCAGTAGGGAGATTGTAGAAAGGAATCTTGTGTTTTAATGATAGCGACAGGGAAGCTAATGTTAGCTTAAGCTAGCTGGCCGATCGATTAACGGCTTTAACTCCACCGAATCTTCCAATTTACACCAACATTGAATGCAACCAAAACTTGTAGACCGAGAACAGGTGAAAGTACCTGTTCAGCCGACGGACCGGCCTGTTTTCCTGATCCGCCGCCGCTGCTGGACTTGCTACCCGTGCTGCTACTGTTGGCTGCCATCTTGGAAGGGTGTTCCCGGTTAGGACCCCAAGCTTCATCTGCAAATGGTGGCCATAAGTTTGCCTGTATGCAAATGAGAAATAAGAAAATAAACGCTCTGTGTCTTTGTTAGATTGTTTTTTAAATTAGAAACATTTCAGGTAACATGTTTTATGTTGATGTAGGATGTACGCTATTTCAATATTATTGTTATTTTGTTCATTCGCACGTTTTAAAAACACAACCCAAATACATACAAAAATAAAATGAAAAAAAAATATATATATTGCTGAACTTAGAGAATGACGTGTGGTTATTTCCAGCACTTGTTCGGAAATCTAGATTTTTTTTAAAGAAAATTTGACAATTATAACGGTTAAAAGGTAATATATTAGGGATGCACGATATTAGGATTTTGGCCGATATCTGATATGCCGATATTTTAAAACTCATGTAGCCGATAACCGATATCGATACCAATGTTAAAGCTGGACAAAAATAAGTAGTGATTGAAAATAGGAGTTTTGTTATCCATTTCTGACACTTTGATAAATAATATACTCAAATATATTTTCATATGCTGATATCAAATTGATTTTTAAAAACGCGGTATCGATCTATTTTACTTTCAAAATCTCGTGAAATTTCATCGTTCTGTTACAAACTCTCGTGATATTTTGCAAATTCTTGTGAGATTTTGTTAGTAAAATAGATCGATACCGCATCAATATATCAACATATAAAAATATGGCAAAATTTCGTGAATTTTCGGGGGATTTCGTAGCATAACGATGACATATAGCAATATTTCATTAGTAAAAGAGATTGATATGGTGTTTTTAAATGGCAATATATCAGCATAGTTAGATATTGTGATATTTCAATGTATCAATATTTTTTCCCTCGTCTTTAGAAGTTTTTAAGTCTGTAAAAAAGAAGTTTTTGTGGAAGAAGAAGAAGTAGTATTTATTTTAATTTATTTTTGTTGACTTTAGAAACTCAGAAGCTGATCAAATATCGGGTTAAATATCGGTGGGGTGGCCGATGTCCGATATTCAGTTTTAAGGCCGATACCGGCCGATACCGATAGGGGGCCGATTATATCGTGCATCCCTATAATATATACTATATATGATTTTCTTTTTCAATAGCAAACCTAAGACTTTTCCTATGGCAGTGCTGATCTGCTATTTCAAACCATTGTTCTAACAATATCTTATCATCTATTCATAGTTTTATTATTCATGTAAATACTTTTTATTTCAGATTTGCCCATATCACATTAATTTGAATTACAGATTTGTCACATTGTATGAAAACGTTTTTTTTTTTTTATTGATGATTTTATTGTAAAACGTGATGGCACATAGAACACTAAAATTGTCAAAGCTAAAGCATGATACTTTTAAGACATAAATAGTTTAATGTTTGTGTCACAAGAGTCAGTTTCTATTAAATAAGAAAACAAAAAATTTTGTTACTCATTATTTATCTTACTTCAAAGAGTTGTTGTAAACGATAGGTCATAAGGGCAGGAAGGATTTTTTTTTTCTTTTTTTTTCTTGCTTTCTTTCTTACAAGAAATCTGACTGAAGTTATACTGTTTTTGACCAACAGTCTGATGAAGAGGATGCTCAGAGCTTTCAATGTTGTTGTTCATTTTATGGAAGAATTTATCTTTGTAAAATCCTCTCCAGAAGCAGAGGCGTAACCAGAAATTTTTATAAGGGTGGCCAAGCAATAACCAAGGTACACTGAGGGGTGGCCAAAAGCAGACAGGTGCCAGAACATCTGTGTCAATCTAAACTGTTCCAAAAGGAAAATGAAAAAGCAAAGCATCCATATTTTCTAAATAAGGACAAACTATATTTTCCTACAGCCTTTGCTAACAAATAGACGCATATATTTAAACATCTATGCTGTCTAAATTAAAGGTGTAGTGGACAAAATTCTTTAAGTTTTTAGTTCTGGCGCGAACATCTTATTCATTGTCATTACTAACCTACTTTTATTATTAATCATTCAGCATAAAATTAATATTTACTTATTATTAAAGTAGTTTTTTATCTCTAATTTCAGTGAAGATTCCTAGATGACTTGCAGACACAATTTCCTCTGAAAAGAGCATGAATTTTGTATTTATCTTCAATGTTAGTAATATTAATGTGCATATTTAACCACAAGGTTTTTTTTGTCAGGTAATTCTTTACATATATAAAAATTTAAATGTTAAATAAGTTAAAACATTCCACTTGAGAGAATTACTGCTCCGTCTGTATTTTAAGGGAGAAATGGTAGGGGTGGCCACAGGGGTGGCCATCTAGCTCCGCCCCTCAGAAGTTCTAGCAGAGTCCATGCTGTTACACCAACAGAAGACACAACAGACCTATTGTAGATATGTTGGATAATATTGCAAACAACATAAATCCGAAAATCCCTCAAGAAGTATAAATGTATTTACATGAGTAGGTTAATTATCAAGACACTCTACATAAGTTAAAGTTCCATAATAAAGGAAAAAAAAGAATAGAATCCTCTTTTATAATATATAATGTTCGACAGACTAAAGTTTCACTGATATTACTACAGCAACATGTTTAACCAGTAAACATTGTTAGCCATAATGTGTTATTAACTGCCCTGTCTTCTTGAATGTGTTGTTTTATGAGATAAGCCCCATTTTTTCTAATATTTCAGTGATGGAGGGCGCCCAATAGGTGGCGCCAGTGTTGTTTGTTTTATGCATAGCAGAGAAGAAGATTGAAGCTTGCACCTTTTCATTGCGAAGGACTGAACTTGACAATCCCCCAAATGTTAATAAAACATTAACATAATGTAGACAGCAAAGGACTGTGACCCTGTGAAACCAATGTTTAGGTGCATTTTGGGATCATCTGGGAAGCATTTGGCCTCGGTGTCAGTTCTGCTGCAAAACAGGTATGTTTATCATAAATACATAAATAGTGTTTTTTGTTTTTGTCATTTATTTTTTTTTTGGGGGCGGGGGTATCTGCACAATCTGAGCCACCTTTAATGTTTCTGTTTTCTCCTGTCATAAATGTCAAGCTGTACAAAAGTTAAACAACAAGCCTGCACTAGAGATAACCCAGTAACTTGTGTGGTAAATCATGAACCATTGTTCACTTGACAAGTTTCCTGAAAATGATTCTTTTTATTTTTCTGTGCAGGATGTCCACTTCAGCAGTCCCTGTGGCAGCAGTCTGTCAGGTAACGGCGACCCCAGACAAAGAGGCCAACTTCTCTGCCTGTAAACAGCTGCTAGAGGAAGCCAGGCAGAGAGGGGCCTGCATGGTTTTCCTGCCAGAGGGATTTGACTACATTGGAGCCAGCAGAGAGGAAACCCTGTCCCTGTCAGAGACTCTGGGAGGGGATATGATGTCCCGATACACTCAGCTGGCCAGGTGGAGATGGATGGATGGATGGATGGATGGATGGATGGATGGATGGATGGATGGATGGATGGATGGATGGATGGATGGATGGATGGATTAATTGATGGATGGATGGATTAATTCATAGAAAGTTGGATGGATGGATCGATGGATGGATGGATTAATGGATGGATGGATGGATTAATTAGTGGATGGATGGATGGATGGATGGATTAATTGATGGATGGATGGATGGATGGATTAATGGATGGATGGATGGATTAATTAATGGATGGATGGATTAATTGATTGATGGATGGATTAATTCATAGAAAGTTGGATGGATGGATCGATGGATGGATGGATTAATGGATGGATGGATTAATTAATGGATGGATGGATTAATTGATGGATGGATGGATTAATTCATAGAAAGTTGGATGGATGGATCGATGGATGGATGGATTAATGGATGGATGGATGGATTAATTAGTGGATGGATGGATGGATGGATTAATTGATGGATGGATGGATGGATGGATTAATGGATGGATGGATGGATTAATTAATGGATGGATGGATTAATTCATAGAAAGTTGGATGGATGGATCGATGGATGGATGGATTAATGGATGGATGGATTAATTAATGGATGGATGGATGGATGGATGGATTAATTGATGGATGGATGGATCGATAGATGGATGGATTAATGGATGGATGGATGGATTAATTAATGGATGGATGGATGGATTAATTGGTGGATGGATGGATTAATTCATAGAAAGTTGGATGGATGGATGGATCGATGGATGGATGGATTAATGGATGGATGGATTAATTAATGGATGGATGGATTAATTGATGGATGGATGGATTAATTCATAGAAAGTTGGATGGATGGATCGATGGATGGATGGATTAATGGATGGATGGATGGATTAATTAGTGGATGGATGGATGGATGGATTAATTGATGGATGGATGGATGGATGGATTAATGGATGGATGGATGGATTAATTAATGGATGGATGGATTAATTGATGGATGGATGGATTAATTCATAGAAAGTTGGATGGATGGATCGATGGATGGATGGATTAATGGATGGATGGATTAATTAATGGATGGATGGATGGATGGATTAATTGATGGATGGATGGATGGATGGATGGATGGATGGATGGATGGATGGATGGATCGATAGATGGATGGATTAATGGATGGATGGATGGATTAATTAATGGATGGATGGATGGATTAATTGATGGATGGATGGATGGATGGATTAATTGATGGATGGATGGATGGATGGATGGATCGATAGATGGATGGATTAATGGATGGATGGATGGATTAATTAATGGATGGATGGATGGATTAATTGGTGGATGGATGGATTAATTCATAGAAAGTTGGATGGATGGATGGATCGATGGATGGATCGATTAATGGATGATGGATTAATTGATGGATGGAAGGATGGATGGTTGGATGAATGATGGTTGGACGGGTGGATGGATGCTTTTTTGCTAAATAAGCTTCATATCAAATATTTTGGGTCTATCAAACTCTTTTTAGAAAGCTGGAGGTGTGGCTGTCTCTTGGAGGCTTTCATGAACGAGGACCTGACTGGGAGAAGGATAGGCGTATTTATAACAGCCATGTCATCATTAATAACAAAGGTAGAGTGTTTTCCTATTAAATACACAAAAAATCCACCTTCAATCTACTGTAGTGATCATGCAACATGATCTGCTGCCATCAAACCAACAGGTGACATCGTGTCAGTCTACAGGAAGTCCCATTTGTTTGATGTGGAGCTGCCAGAAAAAGGCGTGTCACTCAAAGAGAGTGCCTTCACCATCCCTGGAGCCTCCCTGGCTCCTCCTGTCCACACTCCCATTGGCAAGGTGGGAATTTATTCAAATATGGCCTCTCATCATAGCACATTCCCCTCACTGTACATCCTTATATGGTGACCTACTGCATGTTTGAAGATTTTGAAAATATAAGAGCATTATATTCATCTGTCTGAACTAAATTTATAATGAGGGAAAAGCAAAGTTTTTTACTTAAAAAGTAGGCCTTTATACTATGTTTGTGTTATTAAAGCTTCTGCTGATTGTATTTTTCTTTACATAATTTAGGTCGGACTGGGCATCTGCTATGATCTAAGGTTCCCTGAGTTATCGCTTGTTTTGCAAAGACACGGCGCAGAGATCCTTACATACCCATCAGCTTTCACTGTAGCAACAGGAGCTGCACACTGGGAGGTGGGATAACAATGTTATACTATGACAATATTAAAGGTATAGCGGAGGATGTTCTTTATCAGGGTGGATCATCAAAATAAGTGGTCCTCCTAATTGTCAATCATTCTGGTGCTATGTTTACGTAAGGCCGTCCTACCTGCTCCAACCCATTTTCACTTACCGATGGCTAAGTCTGACATAGTGGAAAAATTGCAAATCTTTTTTTTGGAAAGTAAGCTTGTATGAAGGATGCAAAGAGTAACTTTTAATCAGAGCGTGCACAAGGAGAAATGCTCGTGCACGCTCTCACACGTGTTTAAAAGGTGTTCCCTGTCTGGAGCGGGTATAGGATTGTGCATGTGCATTTTTTGGGATTTCTAAAGTGGAGAGGTCTTTTAAGAAATTCGCCAAAATTCTCCACAATACCTTTAAAAACAAATACGTCAAAGAAAGATCAATCATGTTATTTTTAGAAAGTTAAAAAGAACAAAGCCATTTCTGTCATAATTCTAGTAGCTAATTATAAAAACTATCAACCTGTACCTCCTCATCAATGCAACAAAACTCAACTCTCATTGTTAGACCCCAGCTTTTAAACAACACAAGTTTTCGCGAAATTCACAAAAATCCACCTTTAAGGATGAAGTGCTACCTGGTGTCAAAGCTTTGCTATGATTCAAAATACCTCTATCTACATGTCAGAGAGTTGAGTGTCTGTCTGGCTATATTTATGGGCGTTCTTTATTTATTACTTTGCATTCCTGGTCTGCTACATGAAAGACGGTTTTCTGACAAGAAAGGTAGAGAATATTTGGCTGATTTTTTTAAACAATTTTTCCTGAACAGTCATGGAAACTAAAGCAGCAGCAGCATCCATTGTTTTTAACTTAAAATGTGGTAGTTTAACTCAAGATGATCAAACTACATCCTGTCTAAGCCACAATAATTTAGGTGGGTAAATTATGAATAACTGTGCTGTGATCTGTGTCCAGGTGTTGCTCCGAGCTCGAGCAATAGAAACGCAGAGCTTCGTCTTTGCCGCAGCACAAGTAGGCCGGCACCACGAGAAGCGCACTTCCTACGGTCACGCCTTAGCCGTGGACCCATGGGGGGACGTGCTGGGGGACTGTGGCGGGGAGAAGCCAGGCATGGTGCTGGTGGAAGTGGACCTGGAGAAAGTCAATAGAACCCGAAGGAACATGCCTGTCCAACAGCACCGCAGGGACGCTGCTTTTTACACCAGCCTCAGTCAAATTTGATGTAAGATTAAATGTGTATTCGAACAAGATGGGGTGTAGAATTTTTGATTCATTGTTGATCACAGAAACCTTGATTACTGATAAATGGGATTGAAAAACAGAGTTTCTATGCAGCCCTAAAAAGATAAAATCATAGGCTACCTTTATATATAAATATATACCTTAAATATAAGACAGAGAAGGAATTAAAATCTTTGATTATATTCATTTAAAAAAATGGATCAAATTGTGATATGAATGAAAAATGTGTGCTTTCAGGTTATATAATAATAATGTTTAAGGATGCAATGTAGAGCAGTCAGGAAAAAAATCTTGTTATGAAGTATATATGTAAAAATGAATGGAGAAAATAAATAAAGCTGAAATCATTTGTTTAAAGGTTGATTCCTATTGTAACTATTAGTCTACATTTGTTTTATATTTCACAGACTTTTATCCGCTCTAATAAATAAAATGAAATCTCAGATTTTTAAGCTATAACAAAAAATTGTTACATAAGATGGTCACTAGATGGCACTGTTGGACAAAAAAAGAAAGATTACAGGCAATGACATGGATTTAGTAAAAAAAATTATATTTAAAGAAACTATAGCGATTTAGGCTATTCAAGATGTACTTGCTTTAATTTGCAACTTTAATAGGCACATGTTTACCATATCTAATTTATATAGAAAAAAATAAATTTATTATAAGTGAATTTCAGCCTAAATAATTACTCCACTAAAAAAAGGTTTATAGAATATAAAATCCTTGAAATGTCCCACAGTGGGGAAATTCTGCTGTTTACAGCAGCAAAAAGATTATAAAAAGAAATAGTCACACAAATATGGACCTTAAAAAATTTTATAAGAATAACATAATAGTGAATAGCAAGTAAAATACTGTACTGTAAAGTGTTTTAACAGTATAAAACTGCACTTGGACAATAAAATAACCAATATACAGCTATATATACAGTATATGGATATTTCAAAACAGCAGCAACATCAGAGATGTGCAAAATGACAGCAACAGGTTATTTAACTGACTAAATTAGAAACGGTGCAAAAATCAGGATGTATGTAACATCTTATTGAGTATGTTGGGAACAGAGTTTTACAGCAGCTTGGAGGAAGAATATGTGATAACGCTCTCTGGTGCAATTAGGGTGCAGCAGAGGACAAAGAAGTAGTTTTATTATTGTTGGGTAATAATTTAGTAACTTCATAATCTACTACATAGACTATTGAGACATCCAAACGCTTCAACATGATATAGAATTTATTTCTTAAAGTTGATTGATATTTTACGGGGTTGAAATTTGCCACTTTTTTTTTCTAAAATCCATTCTTGAGAAGTCTGTTACCCAAACACTCAAATTGACCTTGTTTCTGACACCAAAAGCCATAAACGGTACAAAGTTGTCAGCTTTTCAGCTCATATGATCTGATCAACCGAATGAACAGTTTTTTCGCTTCTCTCATGGTGAATTATTAATCAGAAGTCCTCCTTCCAACAGGGGTGGAGCTAGATTTTGTGTTATATGGGGTAAAGAGAAAATGATGTGTCTCTGCAAGTCATCTAGGAGTCTTGAATGAAATCAAAGATAAATAACAAATTTAATAAAAACGTATCAAATAATTTATGTAGATATTAGTGCTTGTAAATATAAATTTTATGCAGAATGTTTATTGATACAGGTAGGTAAGTAATGACAATGGAGTTTTATCGGACTGGGAACGATTTTCGGCCCTGACATTTTTCCGTCTACACCGACCCACTGTGGGGCCTTGGTTATTAACACCGACGGGACAGTGACTGCTGCTGCCACTGCGTAACGTCCACACCTGCACAAAGCCAGCCAGACACCCACTCACCCATACTAGGTCTACAACGTAAGCCCGAGTGTTGTAAAAACACCAACATAAAACAATACAATAAAGAGGCAGACAGGCAGTTCTTCAAGAATGAAAACATTAAAGTTCAGCAGAGTGTAAGCATTCACTTCAACTCTAGGTGACGTGAGCAATGAAACGGAATAATGTAAAAGATGCAAAACCCCATCATGCACCAACATGTTGCAAAATTTTCTAACATAAATTCGCCAAATATAAGAAGAACATCAAAGTTTGGTTCAAAGAAAGCATTTTAGTTTTATTATAATTTAGTTGGTTGCAGGGATTTTACAGCTTGAAGAAATAGAAAATTACACCATATGCCAACCGTCACAAGGATGTGCATGACAAGGAAGGGCTGTATATACTGCATGCATCATTTAGGTAGTTAACATTGTATTAATTCCTGAACTCCTTGAGTTATTTACTGTTACAGGTAGGTGCTTTGGCCGGAGAGTAAGTGTTGGGGCCGGTATCACAGATTACCAGTCTGAGTCTTTTTATTTAGAAATTACGGATGTTTAAATATATGAGTCTATATTTTAGCAAAGGCTGTTGGAAAGTGTAGTTTGTCTTTATTTAGAAAATATGGATGTTTTGCTCATTAATGTTCCTGTTGGAACAGTGTAGATCCAAAACGCTGCTGCCCGTGTCCTCACTAAGACTAAGAAAGCAGAGCACATCACCCCAGTTCTAAAGTCCTTACACTGGCTCCCTGTATCTCAGAGAATAGACTTTAAAATACTTCTGTTAGTCTATAAATCTCTGAATGGCTTAGCACCTAAATACATCACAGACTTGCTATCAGTGTTCCAGAAAACTGTAAAAGTGCGGAAAGCCTGAGTTCCTTTAAATCAAGACTAAAAACACATTTGTTTAGGACTGCCTTCGACTGTTCTACTTAAAAAGTTAAACTGAAACATCATTAGTTCTTTTTTTTTCTTTAGTCCAACTGCTTTTAATGTTCTTTCTTGTTTCTGTATTTTTTTTCTTCTACTTGCTTTAACTCTGTTTTGTCTTCCTGTATTTTAATCATATAAAGCACTTTGCATTGTCTTTGTACTGAATTGTGCTATATAAATAAATTTGCCTTGCCTTGCCTATGAAGTTCTGGCGCCTATCCGCTTTCGGCCCCCCCTCAGTGTACTTTAGTTATTGCCTGGCCCCCCTTATAACATTTCTGGCTACGCCCCTGCGCTTCCAGCGATGCTGCTGGGATGATCATGAGGATGGGAACAGGAAGTTCACGTCACTGACAGAAATGGGACCAAAGGAAGAAAACACCACGATGATGAGGAGGAGAACGTCAAAGCAGCTTGTTTAAAGAAGGAAAAACCACCGAAGTGCATCCAGCTTTAAGCGAGGAGAAACAATGAGCTGCCATGTCGGAGCTGGATCTGAGGCATCAGGAAGGTAAAGCTGCTGCTTTCCATCTGTCGCAGCTGTGGAGGTGAAGCTCTCACCTCACACCAAACATCCATCCTTCATCTTTAACTTTTAAATACGAGTTTAATTCCTCCCCACCAGCCACTCAGACGAACAGGTGTTTGATAGTTAGCCAATTAGCCGCGGAGGCTAACCCTGTTAGCATGTAGCAGTTGATGCGAACTGAGTGGAAATTCACCAGCTTCTCAGGCTGTCTGTGGTCATGTTGGGGCGGAATGTCATAGAAAAGCGTCTTTGGGTGCAAACAGATACATTTAAACTAAAAGCTAATTTTCTTTATACAAATGCAGATATAACCGATGCTAACGGCACCTAGCATCGGGTATATCTACAAAGGATTGGCTGAATACGTGCAGTCTGTTGACAAGGCTTTCATAATTTAATCTGAAAACCTGTAATCCTGTTTTTTTTTTTTTTTTTTTTTTTTTTGTTCCTAGAGATAAAAGTTTCTTCATTCCTTCTTCATATAGTCAGTTTAGCCTTTTTAAATCCAGTGGAAACCACTGCTTGAATTAGGATTGATTCCATGGTGGGGTTATTTTAGGGTTAAATCTAGGTGGTTAGATCATGATTACAGGTTATAACATTAATAAGATGCCTCATCGGGGAGAGTTCTGTTATGTTTTAGACTTTTATAGTTGATCAGATGCCCTGTGACATTTAAGACCCCCCACCCCTTCAGTCTGCACAGCCTAATTGGGGCCATAAGGTTTGTTTAAACTAGGGCTGCAACCAACCATTATTTTGCAAACGAATTAATCTGTTGTTTTTGTTTTTTTCTTCAATTAACTGATTCATAATCTGATAGCCATAGGCTCCTTAAAGAAGTTTTTTTTTTTTTTGGTGAAACTAAAACTTCCATTTGATGAGTTCTGGATAGAGCATTTTGATCATAAATGCAAATATATATATTTTTTTCAATCTTGATAGAACAGCTGATCTAAGTGGGTAACTCTGTCAGCTAAATGTTCTGTAGATTTAGGCTTGGAGAACTTATACACAGAGTGTATACAAAACAACATTTTGTTAATACAGCTTTCAGACAGTGAATGAGCAGCAGATTAGCAGTGAAAAGGAAGTGCAGCAGTGATCTAATGTAAAAAATAAATAAATAAAAAATAAAACATGCTGCAAAAGGTAATGATGTGGATGTTCAGGGCAGTGCAAAATCATATATTATGCAAAAATGCATTATATAAAATATTATATAAAATATCATTTGGTATGATGTTATCAGTGTGATGCAGAGTTTTGATTTGTGACATGATTTAGAGTTTTTTCCAACAGTTCAGCAGGGTTATGGCAGTGGGGGAAAGCTTTTGCAGAACCTGCTGGACCTGCAGCGGATGATGCGAAGGCTCTTTCCAGATGGCAGCAGGGAGAACATTCCATGGTTTGGGTGTGAGGGGTCGCTGATGATGTTACAGGCTCGGGACACGCAGCACTGGGATGAAATGTCTTTAATGGAGGGAAGAGGAGCCCTGATGATCCTCTCTGCTGTTCACGCCACTCTTATCATGTTCTTCCAGTTAACGATTAAACGATTACTAAATTTCAATAATCGATCAATCACGATTAATGCAATTGTTTCAGCCCTAGTTTAAACAAAAACAAAGTACATTTTATGAATGAAAAAAATATATACCTGGGGGAAAAAAACTTTGTTCAAAATAAAAACTGCTTTCAGAGTGTATTTTTTTTCCTAACTTGCAAATTTTCATTTTGAACTTTATCTTGAACTTTTGAAAAAACTTTATGGCCTCAATGTTGCTCGATACAACCGCACTTGGCCAAATGTTAAAGCAGCTGACCAGCCAATTATTGTGTCTTTATTGCACCATAAGCTCCCAATTCTTCAACTTTACCATACCCAAATGCAATATTTAGGTCATTAGCAGTATTGATGCTCAAACTTAGGTTTGATTTAGACGTGTAGGTCCAGAATCACACCTTCACCCTCAGAACTGAAGTTCTTAACTTGGTCCTGTCCTGGTTTATGATATGAGCATTAATCACAGGATGTATAAAACTATCAAAGATAGCCCCTTTAAAGTGCATATTTTCTAATAATGGAGTGAATAACAAAGATTTTAAAAGTTCAAAACTAGATTTCTCAGAAATTTGGGTTTGTGCAACGAGTTTCTCCAAGAAAAATAAGTATAAGTAAAAATCAGTTTTGATTAGTTTGAATTCATTTTCTCAGAGTGACCAATTTGAACAATGGAATTAGCCTTTATGGATGGGAATCTTAGCGTCTCTTAACTACACCTGTGCGTAGAAAATATCATTGCCAACTTCACATCAGATGGTAAAGGATGCAACAAAGCAATACCTGCTTAAATGGTGGAGAACCATGTAAAAATATAACATTTTCTGATATTTAAATTGTTGTTTAGAAGGTGAGCAAAGTGAAATGTCTGTCTAACTTTCCAAATAAGATAATCTGCTCTCCTGATTCTGTTTTATCTGTTTTCTTTGCTCGTCTTATTTTCATATAGACTGTGTATTTGATCGATTTGCCTGCAAGCTATGATTCCTCTTTTGATTGTTTCTAAATCTCCTGTTTTTCTGTTCTTCAGGAAGCAGATCAAATTTATTTATTCCTGCATTGATTTAAATGTTCCAAATGCCCTTTATTCATTCAGCATCAAATGAGAACGTATATTTTAATGTTCTGAAATGACTAACCCTGTAGCTTATTGAGAGGAAACCTGCATCCAAATTTGCAATTTGCTGAGAGATGAGCTTTGAAGTCCAGTTAGTTTTCCTGGTTTAAATCTCTTTAAAGTTTAGTATGGGATATTATACAGAACATAATATTGGATCAAAGTTTGCCTTTCTGCTACTCCCTGAAAAATCCACAGCACAAAAACTATCCACATGGTTCTGCAACATCTGCTAGAAAGCAATTAAATCCATGTCTTTTGTGATGTCATCAAACTGGTAATACAGAGTTTTCTATTGTCAGCTTTTAAAAGTTTTGGTAAGTTGAACATTGAGCTAAGTGCTAGCTGTAAAATTTGATGTAATTCAAATAGGGCTACAAAAAACAGTTATTTTGCAACTTGATTAATCAATTAATAATTGGATAGCAAAAGGTTCCTTAAAGAAAAAGTCCGTCAGCAAGAAATAATCAATGGATCATTATTTATAAAATGATACGTTCGGGACTGGCCAATTTTGCCCAAATATAGTTAACACCTCACTCCTGACATCTTCCAGCAGTGACGTCACGGTGCGGTAAGCCTGGCGCCATTCTCCCCGCTTTAAAAGCAAAATCAATGCAATCAATGTCATCTGCAATCAGTAACAATTATTTAAGATTTCGAGAGGATTTCACCATTGAAGTTCATCAGAGATATAGTTAAACTGACAATTGCCACGTGAATGGCAGTTGGATGTTGTAATACATCGGGTAAAAGTTGAAAAAAACCGAGTTATTTCACCTTTCCAATTGATGATCCTCCTCGGACGGTTACTGCGGTAATGGTCGTTGGATTGCCAACTTGGAGAGGGAGGATTTGCCATTAAATTTCTAGTCAGAAAAAAAAACATGTAATATGTAGCCAACATTTGGAAGAAGAATGTTTTTAAGATGACTTGGATAAAAGCAGGTTGTGACAAACACCAGATACAGCACTGGGACTTGATCAACAACTGATACCGCACCGTGACGTCACAAACCGGTAGGTGGCAGTAGTGCTCTTTGACAAACATGGATGCCTCCAGTAAAGCACATTTAAATGAAAATGACTCTTAATTAAAAACACATAATTTATTGAACATTATGTAATAATTATATATTTAAAGTTCTTTCAGAAGTTTTAATTCTGAATATGACCAGACTGTTATAGAAGACTTTTTGCGAAAATAACCAAGGAAATACTAAAACTTTTCCACTTGAGGAGTTCTGGATAGAGCGTATTGACAGAAGAAAATATTTTTGTTATCTTAAATTAACATGTTAATATTTTTTAAACAATGTTAGTATAGCTACTGCTCTAATTGGGTTGTTCTGTCAGTTAAAGGTCTGTTTTAGAGTCTCTACACTCCATTTAACGATTAAACATTTACTAAGTTAGCTGGCAATTATTTCAATAATAGATTCATCACAATAAATCCAATCAATGGTTTCAGCCCGACATTCAAAAGTATTCTAGATAGAAGTTAACAGTTGTAGGTTTATGCTAAAAAAAGATGGTTTATACCTGAACAACTGGAAGAGATTATAGAGCTTTATGATATTAGAAAATCTCTCTTTTTTTCTTTTTCTTTTCTCATCTCTGTTTCCACCACATGGTGACCTTTAGCATTTTGGGTGATGTCCTTTGTGTTTAATGGGAGCATCTGCTGCCGAGGGACTTTGTCCAACTGGCCAAATATTACATTAGCATAGAAAATGCAAATAATAATCACTTGGAATATATTGGCCAACATTTGTTGCAACCCAGACCGTTTTAAAGTGAAATTAATTTTGCAACACTAATATGGTCCTCATCTACTCTGTAGCTTTAATCATTATTTCTTTTTGTTCAAAGGAGAAAAAGCAGACATTTTTATTATTTCAATTGCTCCTTAACTGTTAAATGCCACAGATACAATCAAGTATTTATATGTTTTTGTTATTCAAATTTAAATCAAAGTATTTTTTAAATACTTTGAGATTTTCATTTTGCAGATTATTGGTTATGCTCCTTATACCCACCTGTTTGAGTAGCCTCTATTTAGCCTAAGCAGTTTTGTGTTTATTAGATGGATTGATGGTAATCATGTCTGTTAATTGTGACCAAATGTATTTCCAAACAGCAGATTTGTTCTTTACTGTAAGATAAAAACGACACCATAAAAAAAAAACATGTTACTTTAACACCTAGAGAGTAGAATATAACTCTGTTTCAGATAACATTTGGTCCCCTTCTAAACTAGTGTAAAATTTACTCTATAGTCGTGTCAGTTTTTCAGAGTTAATGTTACTCATATTAGTTTAAAAATCAAGAAGACCTCTCAGAGACGCCATGTAGTGTAAAATTTACATTGCACGTCAAATTTTTAACTGACTTTTAACTCCAGCACTTGAGCAGATTTATACTCAGTATAGTTGTAAATACTCCATTTAGGGCTAAATACCGTATTTTCACGACTATAAGGCGCATATAAACGTCTTTTTTTTTTTCCCCTCAAAATGTGCGGCGCGCCCTAAAGTGCGGTGCGCCCTATGTGTGTTGTTACTGCGGACGTTTGAGACCACCATGAGAACGTTAAAGGGGGAAGTGTGGGCGTGGATTGTGTATAAAAGAACAGGTATGTGCTTTAAGCAGAACTCCTCATCTCCTCATTGAGGAGATGATGAAAGAGTGGCTGAGGGAGGTGAATGTAAGGAGACCAGGTGGTTTTTTCCACTCATCACCATCGCTGTTAATCTGTGACTCCATGCGTGCCCATCTCACAGCCGATGTGAAAAACATGGTGAAACAAATGAACGCTGTGCTTGCTGTTATTGCGGGAGGTCTGACAAAGAAACTTCAACCGCTCGACATCGGTGTGAACCGGCCGTTCAAAGTAATGCTACGTTCACATCGGATGCAGCAAGAGCAGCAAAATCGTGTCTGCTGCTTCATTGTTGCTGCTTGTACCAGTTAGTTCTGACGCGCGGCTGAAGCAGCTTTGCTGCTCTGGCTGCAAGGTGCAAAAGTGTGTCTGACGCGCGTTGGGCGGACCTACTTTATCCTTTCTTTGCCTTGCAGCTATATTTGCTTTTATCAGTGGGAATAAAGTAGTTTTAATATGTTTTTAAGAGAGAAAGTCCGCCTGAACACTTAATCCTTGCAGTCAGTTCATCCAGATTACCATCCTGCCTTCCAATATTATCTCTGTCGGAGCCGCTCAGACCCCCACATACAGCGGTGCGCTGGTCAGTAGGAATTCCATTCAACAGCAGCCTCTGGCCGGGTCGCCTCCTCGCGGTTCACCACGGCGGCTGGGAAGTGTTTTTCATCTAAATAATCTAAACTGCAGGCACCAGGATAATAAAAGCGAACATATTCTGTCAGCAGATTTCTGCATTTTAAGTTAATTTATACGTCAATAAACTGTTTCAGAGGAGTGATCACAGCGCTCTGTGTCATCTGCGATGTGTCTGTCTCACGGCCAGCTCCCAGGTTTGATTAATACTTTGTAATAAATACATGAATAAAGCACACTCATACTCAGTTTTGCTCCCGCTGTATTTTTAAATACGCAGTAGAGGTATTTAAACGTAGTAGAGGACATGTACCTGTATGTAAAACCTGCGCCCTATAGTCCGGTGTGTTAAATACAGTAATGGCACACATAACTGAGACTGCGCCTTTTAGTACGGTGCGCCTTATGGTCGTGAAAATACGGTAGGTTAACTCTGAATGGTTCACACCCAATTTTGTTACTGTGAAGGTTTTGCCACCTTTTAGCCAGCTGACCAGCAGTATGCAGCAACAGATTTGTGCTTCTAAGGTGTTGGAAGAGCTTTTTATGGTGATAGATAAAGGAAAGCTCTTTGCTGTTGCTCAGGAGGTATGTGTGCGTCAAAGTATGTACTGTCGGTTAGAGCAAACGCTGAGTCACATCTAGACGACAATCGTCTCTGGGCAGCACCTCCATGGTGACCAGCTGCAGGAAGATAAGCCTGCTCTACTGCTTGTGAAGCATCTGTTCCATTGTCGCTGTTTTTCTTTTCCTTTTTCTGTTTTTTAATTTAATTTTTTCCTCTTCTCACACGTCTTAAAACGCAGGACTGCAATCTATCTGACTGGATAGCGCGGTCTTTTTTGCCAAAGTCCTGAATCAATGCGATTTTTATTAATAAAGCTCTAAATCTATTAGTTTTGATTTGATCTGTACTTACAATAATTAAGTGGTTCAACTGTGTTTCAAAATACTCATGTATTTTATTTTTTCCTGTCATATTAAACACAAAGTGCAAACTTGTAAATCAGACAGTTTAAACTTGAGATGTGAACCAAACTGTCTCATAAGTGCAAAGTTGTTTGTAAAGGGTGAAAAAGTGAAGCCTCCTTTAATCAGACATGCATGAGCTGCATTATCTTCACTGCCCAAACCGTACTTGCAGCGTGGTTGTAACAGCTACAGGGTGTTTTCTGGTCAGCCCCCTTTTGTAATGTCATCAGTCAACCTATTGGCTATATTTGCAGCCGTCTGGCTGGAAGTAATCTTGAGTGCACCTTTCCTTCTCATTTGAATGTAAACGTCATGTACTAATTGACCTCATTCCCTAGACATCCATTTTGCAAAAATGTAAAGGAATCGATTCAAAATCGATTAAATCATTTTTTTTTACCCAGCCCTATTCATTTCTGTTAGAAAATATCTGACTTGGCTTTAACTGGAGGCTTTCATAACTCTGGCCATTAAAGGTCAAGTAGTTATGGAGAAACAAAGCTTTAATCTTATAAAGTTGTTAAAAAGGTACATTTTAACCTCTCTTTGTTTCCTGTAGCCAATAATGAATCGTGAATCAGCACCTCTGACGTGAATGAGTGTGCACCACCTTTAAATGTCAGCCTGATCGAGTTTCAGACTAAGAAGCTGGTGGTGATGTGAAACATTCATAACGCTCATTATAGGTTCAGGTTTACAATCAATTCATTTAGATTTCTTCAGTTCTTTTTGAATGACAAACATAACAGATGATGCTTAAAAAGCAAGAAATAAAATATGTTTATTTTATTGTGATTTGGAGCAGAATTGTTAGAAAATTGACAATTATTTATATGATTAGATTGTGAATAAGCTTTGAAATTGAAGTGTTTGTTGCCCAGTCATGGTGGAGATGAGACGACATCATGAAGTTCAGTCACTGCTTTAAAACCAGCACACTCGGCTCCTCCAGTTTCCTCCAAACGGCTCATGAAGAGAAATTAAACAACAGATGATCCCTGCTGTGGGGTTGGTTCTCTGAAGAAGCTGAACTGAATTTTCTGGACTCACTGATTCGATTAAGCTCAGAGATACTTTCTGTCTTCCAGCAAATTGTTTGATTACTCCCTTTCCTTACTGTAGTTTGGCGTTATTAGCGTTGAATTTTAACGCCATTTTAATTTATAAGGAAAAAAAGGGAACAAAAAAAAGACCTTTGTGAATGTAGATTAGATCAGTTTCACGTCTGTATCGGCTGATCGTCGATCACTCAAAATTACGGAAATCAGATTGCGTTTAAACTCCGAAAAGAGCAGAAAATTACGTAAAGATTTGTAGAACGAAGATTGTCGGGGTCCTTAGTTTGTAGCTACTTGAAGTAGGAAGCATCTGCTGGGAAAGGATCCTTCTTTCATTCGAGCTTTTATTGCAATCAGTTAAGAGAGGCTTCATACATGATTTGACAATCAATGGTTTAAAGTTTTTAATGGTAGTAACTGAAATGAAAGTGGTCATAATGACTTGATAATATCTCAGTTCAGAAATAATAGTTGCCTGGCCCTATTTTACTCTCATAAAAGAATGCAACATCTGTGTAGCTGCTGATTTATTAATTATTTTAGAAGAACCTGAGAGTTGAAGTGGTTCAAATCTGGCAGGTTTAAACCGTAAAAATGTCTTGTACTACAGCAAGCAAATGAAAATAAAAAGATGATTCAGAGCTGACTAATCATGTTCTACTTTCACACAAACTTCCGTTGCTGATTGCCAAATCTACAGGATGCAGACACACAAGTTGAAAAACAAAAAGATCATTTCGCTGATTTAGCACTTTTTAAAGTTTCCCAGAAGTATTTTCTCTGAGGAACTGAGCATATATCTGCACTTCTGTCTTTTACCCTGCCTGTGTGTTCTCTCTATTTTGATTTTTAAATGCAATGGCACAGAAAACGCCATAATGTATTACCGTAGATAAATGTAGTTCTCCACCTATGAGTTATGATAATGGCTTACATTGACCTGCAGTGGCCTCTTCACCTCTTTTCTCCTGTTTCATTAATGCTCTGACTGCCTCCAAACTGCTATGATGAGGATCATTTTAGGTCACCTTTGTCTGTCAGTCTTCTGTGTAGTTTCTAGCTTGTCCACAGGGTAGCGCTGTTTGGAAGAATTCAAACATACCATTCCTTATAGAGGGGTTGTGGTGCCCCTTTATTATGCATCTATGATGTGTTCTGTTTATCCAAATATTGGTTAAAGGAAACTACATTTCTGAAGTTTTCTTATTTTTAAATATGTTTTCATCTTTTTTAAATGATATGGAAATTCAGACGTCCGTAGATGTCCTTTCTAGGTGTTCATTCATCTTTTCATCAACTCTGCCCAGCTTCTTTGTCCCTTTTAGTCAAAAACATCCCAGCAGTGTGTTAATTTTCTTTTTTAGGCCACGAAAGAACTTCTGGCTTTCTTTCAATTCTTAAAGTCGTATTTCTGATGAATGATCGCTGGTCTACAAATCAGGTGCCTCTTGGCTACTTCTCTGATTGATGCCCTACTTTCTCTAATGTTGGTTTAGGTGGACGGCCATGTCTTTGTAGTTTAGGCTTCATCCTAACCGCAAAATGCGAAACAATTCAAGGTGTATGAAGACTTTTGCAAAGCCCTGTTGTTTAGAATAATGTCTGCAGAACTGCACCTTGTAGACTCTAAGATCTCGCCCCCCCTCTCAGCGCAGCTTGTCTGTATCTTCACCACTCCCCTCCTCCCTCCCTCCCTTATCATTCAGGGTAACGGCGTGTTGCTAAATGGAGTCGGAGCAGCTCTACCACAGAGGCTACTGCAGGAACAGCTACAACAGCATCGCCAGCGCCAGCAGTGACGAGGAGCTGCTGGATGGAGCTGGCATCGTCATGGACTTCCACACCACTGAGGATGACAACCTGCTGGATGGGGACGCTGCCTCCCCAGGTAGGGACCATACCTCCAAGCTCCTCCTCCAAAGAATTAGAATGAATTATCAGGAATCTTTAGGTCTCCTCATGACAGCCCAATCTTGATGAGCCATGGTCTCGCTGTCCGGTAGATAAAGCATCCTGGATGTTGAAGTCAAGATATTTACCTACATCTACATGTTTGTCCATCTGTCTGGTGCCTTTTTCATTCAAATCCTTAGGAAACCTCATTTTTCCAAACATCACAATCCTGCTGTCATTGCCATCTAATAGCCGTTCTAATAGCATCACTTTCATTGGGATCATTCTTGAACAGGACCTTAGGCCAATGCTTCCTATCCACACACCATAGTCCAAAGTTTGGTCCATCTTCCTTTGGAGATTTAGTTTGATCTCCTTTAGAGAAATATTGCTGGTTTTGTTTTCTGCTAACATTGGGAGCAAAAGAAAACTTAGTTGGTTTGCTAGATTAAGGATGACAGAAGGTGGCATTATTTAAGGTAAAAATGAATCCTTGAACTACAGGAAGACTTTTGTTACTGAGGGTAACGGTACGCTAAAGGGCTGGGCGATTAGACAAATCTATCAACGATAGAATCAACCCTTCAACAATCATTTACTTAAGAGCGTTTTTGTTCTGTTTTTTCTTTTTTTGTCTCTGGTTCTGGACAGAACAGAACAAAAACGAAAATCCCACCCAACATGCCCACTCATCATTTCCAAGGACATCTGCGAAGGACAGGTTTAAAAATGCAAGAAAGTTTCCCAGTGATTCTGTTTAGGCGAAGAGCATAATAAAAAGGATGTCCGTGGTAAATAAATATATTGTTACTTTTATTATTGAATAGTTAATTGTTTATAGAAATGCCTTGAGTTTAAAAGATAATGAGTTTTTTTAATGGAGTTAGTAAACATCGTAGCCAAAAGTGCTATGATTTTAAGCCTTAAAACAAAACTTCTTACAGTTTTTGGCCTTGGTTTCCTCATTTTTGGTTTTTTAGTTTTGCTAACAACTTTCATTTCTGCATCCCTATTGGAAATCCTAAGTGTTTCACACATTTTATTAACCTTTAATTTTAAACATTAACTTAATAGGTTCCTCTTTTATTTATATATTTATATTATATATCTATATATATATAGATATATATATATATCTATATATATATAGATATATATATATCTCCTATTAGCAAGTTTAATTAACTGGAAGAAAACATTTTATTTTTTATTCGATTAGTAGTTGATATAGCTGGCACAAGGGTTCGATAATATACCTTATTTTTAACTGGGTATATTGTAAAAAAATAATTTAGCCCTTTGTGTTGTGCTACTTCAACTTGAGCAACTTGAGCTTAAGTTATTAATCAGTAACTTGTTTCTTTTACTTTGGAAAGCATCTTAAAACCGCAAGAAGTTTCTAAGTAAAAATGCTCCAGGCTGAAAAATATTGGCATCAGGAGGAATTTACCTACATTAATTTAATTCCTATTTAAAGCTTTGAACTGGGTGTAAACCAGTTCACACCTCTGTCAGCATTCTTGTTTCATATTTTTTAAATATTTTCCTTTGTCTGAGCTTTGGTCATGTTTTTCTTTTATTAAACGCGATCAACCAGACAAGCTTGTTTGTTCTCCCATCATTCTTACTGGTTTATCTATCAGGTCATTTCTTACGTTTTAAAGCAAAGCATGACCTGTTTGAATATCTCACTGCCATCTGGCTTTTTTTGTAAGATAGATTATAGCATATAAGCATCTACAAAAAAGATCTGTTATTATTGTGTTGCTGTATTTAATATCTTAATATTATTCATCTTTTTAGCTTCTTGATTAAGCTGCAGAATCATTGCGTAAAGGGTTTTAACAGTGTTGTGTTAGGGCTGCGAATATCTCGGTTGCTTCATCTTATTATCACTTTGTAGTTAGAGAAGAAGTAATACTTGAAGTTTCTTCATAGTATTTACATTTTACCAGATTTAATTTTTCTACACAAGCATATTGTGATTCAATATTTTACTCCTTTCATTTTTCTTCAAGTACTCTGATTGAACCCAGTGATGTTAGAAACTGGTTCTTTTCTTTGGTTTATTTATATCCTGCTATTTTATATTTGATGATGAAACTAAAGTTAATGTTTTTCCAATGCACTTTATTTATATAGCACATATAACCACAGAACATGTTTCCAATGTACTATACATAAAAACCACAAAAAAAACAAACACACACAAAAAGCAGTAAAGTTTAAAATAGTTTAAAATAAATAAAAAGGACACAGAGGACCACACATTAAGCAGTGTTAAAAGCCAAAGCTTAAAAGTGGGTCTTAAGACGAGACTTGGAAAAACTCTATTCAGATTTTGTTTTTTAAATTAGCCAGTTTAGTTTTTTTGTTTGGTAGCCAGCTGATGTAAGCATACCTATAGGTCTGTTGATTAAAGGGCCTCCCTTGAGTTATCTTAGAGGCTATTCTTTTCCACCTTGTCCTAATTTTTTTTTTATACGTTGACAAGAGGTGTGTCCATAGAAAACTTTATGAATTCCTCTTCAGGGCAAGTACTGGGGACCAGTTAGCTAGATGCTCTGTCATCGCATGGAGTCGAACACTAAAAGGCTTAATTTGCTTAGTATGAGTTTTTCTTTTCTGAATGTTCCTGAAAACAAAAAGGATAAAAGAGACTCCTCAAGCTGAAACTGGTTTTATGGGAACAAGAGACTTTTTTCTTTTGTTTTTATGATCTCACTAATATTCCTTAACGAAGAAGGTGAGAAACTATGGCTGGAATCACCTGATTCACCAACCGCCCCAGGTAAGAACCACGGAGGTCTAAAGTATCTGTAGTTTTTACCTAATAATTACCTAGAGTCTAAAATTACATTACAGATCCAAGAAAATCTGCAGGATTAGTCTGTTTCTTGCAACACCTCTGAAGTTTAGTGGTTGTGAACGATGTTGGATTTTACCTTTTGTAAGCTTCTAATTGGTATGATGATGGGTAAAATGTGTCGGAACAAACAGAAGGCTTTTAAAATACAAAATGATGAAGTTTCTGTTTTTTTTTTCTATTGTTCATTATCACTTAGGAGAGATCCACATCAAATCTAACTACTGATGGAAAATTGGTTCAGAAATGATCCGAAAAGATATGGTGAAAGAACTACTCTATATACTTCTCTCATTTATTCTCATTGTCATACTTTACTCTTGATTATGCAGGTTAAAGGGGTTTCAGTGCAGATGGTTAAAATAGTGTATCAGTTTCATAATATTTGCAAATTGGAAGAGAAAGGGCTAACTAATGGTGTTAATTGCTAATTGTTTATCTACATTATCATATGGTTATTGTTTATAGGCATTATCATTGTGATATTTGTATTACTACTTAGAAAGATTTCCCATCTTGTTAGGAAAACGTAAAGTAATTCTGTCATCTTAATATACACTCACCGGCCACTTTATTAGGTACCCCATGCTAGTAACGGGTTGGACCCCCTTTTGCCTTCAGAACTGCCTCAATTCTTCGTGGCATAGATTCAACAAGGTGCTGGAAGCATTCCTCAGGGAGTTTGGTCCATATTGACATGATGGCATCACACAGTTGCCGCAGATTTGTCGGCTGCACATCCATGATGCGAATCTCCCATTCCACCACATCCCACAGATGCTCTATTGGATTGAGATCTGGTGACTGTGGAGGCCATTTGAGTACAGTGAACTCATTGTCATGTTCAAGAAACCAGTCTGAGATGATTCCAGCTTTATGCCATGGTGCATTATCCTGCTGAAAGTAGCCTTCAGAAGTTGGGTACATTGTGGTCATAAAGGGATGGACATGGTCAGCAACAATACTCAGGTAGGCTGTGGCATTGCAACGATGCTCAATTGGTACCAAGGGGCCCAAAGAGTGCCAAGAAAATATTCCCCACACCATGACACCACCAGCCTGAACCGTTGATACAAGGCAGGATGGATCCATGCTTTTATGTTGTAGACGCCAAATTCTGACCCTACCATCCGAATGTCGCAACAGAAATCGAGACTCATCAGACCAGGCAACGTTTTTCCAATCTTCTATTGTCCAATTTCAATGAGCTTGTGCAAATTGTAGCCTCAGTTTCCTGTTCTTAGCTGAAAGGATTGGCACCCGGTGTGGTCTTCTGCTGCTGTAGCCCATATGCCTCAAAGTTCGACGTACTGTGCGTTCAGAGATGCTCTTCTGCCCACCTTGGTTGTAACGGGTGGTTATTTGTGTCACTGTTGCCCTTCTATCAGCTCGAACCAGTCTGGCCATTCTCCTCTGACCTCTGGCATCAACAAGGCATTTCCGCCCACAGAACTGCCGCTCACTGGATGTTTTTTCTTTTTCGGACCATTCTCTGTAAACCCTAGAGATGGTTGTGCGTGAAAATCCCAGTAGATCAGCAGTTTCTGAAATACTCAGACCAGCCCTTCTGGCACCAACAATCATGCCACGTTCAAAGTCACTCAAATCACCTTTCTTCCCTATACTGATGCTCGGTTTGAACTCCAGGAGATTGTCTTGACCATGTCTACATGCCTAAATGCACTGAGTTGCCGCCATGTGATTGGCTGCTTAGAAATTAAGTGTTAACAAGCAGTTGGACAGGTGTACCTAATAAAGTGGCCGGTGAGTGTATACTCCCATTCTAAGCATATGTGAAGCCATTATTACTTTTAAGGAAAGCTTTTTATCTGCGATTCTTTTACTGAGAAGAGATCACTCAAGACTCTTTAAATACTACTTCGTAAAGCTATATGTGTTAAATAACAATGAGACATGACAACAAATTTTGACAGAAATTGTAACCTGACTCAGTTCAGAGAAGTTGCTTAGGGTTACAGAAGGCAGCTGCTCACCAACCAGGCTAACATCACGTTGAAGTGGCCGAATCATTCGAAGAAACATTTTATACAACTCCAATATGCCACATCATTGCATCAAACACATTTGTAAATGAGGAGACATCCATGGCTCCAGCCTTATCAAAATATTACACTATGTTTTGAGATCAAGGACACTGCTCTCATTCCATTCCCCAATCTTTGTCACGTGCAGAATGAAGATGACTTTTTATCCAAATTGTCCCGATTAGATAAACTACCTGGGAAAACAATAGTTTTGACACACAACATGGAGGTATTATTAGGGATTAACAGACTTAAACACATCTTCAATGATAATAATCCTAACATTACCATTCTTCCATAAATTTCATTACATTAAGAAAACTGTTTGATACCTTTGTTGTTACATCTGTGTTTTCCTTGTCTTTATTTTGGAGATATAAAGTCATTAAAACTATTTATTATTTCTTTTTTGGGCATTTCTGTCGCACCATTCAACCTTTTGATTTCCCGCTGATTCTTCTTTGATAGAATTGACTCAGAAATCGATTATGAGCCCGAACTGAATTAAAGCAGATTATACAAGAAATTGTTCATTCATCAAAATCTATGGATTGAGGTGATCCAATCACTGCCATGGTCACTGGGGTTTAAAATCCCGCCCTTAGGCATATGGGCTGCTTCTTCAGACAGGTACTACATAATGAGTTACTTTTGGTATCTCTATGTTACCATGAAAGAGTGCTGCTTTGAGTCTATTCCCTATTTTTCCTTACTACTAAATATTGCACAATCGACTGTTTGCAACTTAACCATAGGTCAGCATAGTTTTAAAAAGCTACTTCCAAACTTCATCTAACTTGCAAATTAGGTAAAGAACAAAGGAGAGAAATTTTTGAGAATATATATATATATATATTTATTTTTATTTTTTTACAGTTTTTTTATTTTATTTTATCAAGCATCAGTTGCAGTGGTGTCACTAAAGTCACTTCTTAGCTCTAGAACAGTGGAATAGTGGGAGTGGTGGCCTAGTGGTAAGGGCATAGAGCCTGGAAGCTGAGCTTCTGAGTTCGAACCCCCCTCCAACAGACTGCCACTCTGTGTCCCTGAGCAAAAACCCTTTACCTCACTTTTTTTTTTTTGCATAAAAAGATATTTAGGAAAATGCAATCGTCCAGATGCTGCTGGTACCATTTGGATATGGTTCCTTTATGCCTCCATTGAGGATTTAATCAACACTGGCTTGCTGGATAGAGTTGTTGTCTTGCAATCAGCGATTCTTAATACTGCACATTTAGCATTTCAATACAAATATGAGAAGAAATTAACGAAAACTGATTTAAAATCACCCCTAACAACTTTATGCGTGAGTAGAAAAGTTCTGACGTAACATAATTTTTTTTTTTTTTATGCAGCATCCTTCAGGGAGAAAAAAAAATCTGTTCAAGAAATCCAACTCGACTATCGAAAATGTACATTTTTGGAAATGAAAGAATGATTTAAGCAATGACAGATGTTCCAACCTTTATTTGAATATTACGTTAGATTCGAATAAAAAGTAATTAAAGGTGATATTGATGTATTTTGATCATGTGTGATGTCTCAAAAAATGTTAATTTTTACAGGAAATACATATGTTCTCTTGTGAAATATTAGCCCAGTTTTACTCAGTTTTTTCATTTATTGGTTTATATTAGCGAGGTATTGATTATTACTAACAGTAGTCGAGTTGAGGGGGGATGGCATCCCCCTTCTTAAAAAATTCTTAAAAATCATCCCCCTTTTAAATGACCATCCCTCTATCCATCCCCTGTGACATTTTATCACTGAATGTTTACATTTCTATTATATATCAACAGTAATGGCAATAATATTGCCCTTTCAAAATTTGGCAGGCTGTGCGCTTACAAGTAGTGCACAGCCTGCATTGTTCTGAACAGCATTGCGGCCAAGCGGCAAAGACAACACGATATGAGGGAATGTAAAAATTAGGAGGGGAGTGTCAGAAATAAAATGTCAGAAATGATCTAGAATGGTTTTGATAGCAAAATCAGGAATTACCATCCACTGAGCAGAGAATTTATTCATAGCACACTGACTGTAGCACATAGACTGAAACGTGTCTCCATACATGTAAAATCCTATTAATTTGAATTTATTTGTCCACAAAAACTATCAATTTTAAGGCATTAATGTACAAGAAATATGAGAACAAAAAATTTGCAAAAGTGCCCTTTTTGTGTTTCATGTTTCAAATCCATTTTCTCATCAATAGGTGTGAGTTTAGGGCGATGCGACCTCAGGGCAGCTAATCTCGGCACAATAGTTGAAACCTGGAGGAGAGAATCGTAGCAGGGGCGGATTGAGGAAAATTGGGGCCCTAGGCAAAGACAGGCATGGGGCCCTCTGAATTGAGAAGGCAATTCGTAATACAGACCCATTATAGAGATACAGAAATTTTTATAGAATAGACAAACATTATTTACTAAATTTTTACTGCCCTTAATGATTTTTTATATTTTTATATTATTTCTAGGGAAACATAACAATTCAAGATATCTTTAATCACATTTTGGAGAGTCATAATGCATTTTGAGATATCTCAAATGACGTCATCTGATTTATCATTTAAAGCGTCACACATCCGGCATTATAATAAAGATATTTCAGTTACTTTGAACTAGTCAAAACTGTATTTTTTTAATATCTCAATTATGAAACCTCCCCCTAGTGCTGTCACTGAGCTGTCCTAACAGTTGCCTGTAGAATTTGCATGGCTGCAATGGTGCTGGCTCTTAATAATAATAAAAATAATAATAATAATACATTTTATTTAACAGCGCCTTTCTTGACACTCAAGGTCACTTTACAAATAATACAAAAAATAAATAAAAAGTATAGAAGGAAGGAACAATATAGAAGAAACTCAGCAGTATGGGATGTGCGGAGAACAAGAACTTTTTGAACTCTGAGATCCATTTCAGTTTAATTATATATTTTTTTACACTTTTTATTGTCAAAATTTAGAATTTTTCTTCAGTAGCTGCTCTTCTCATCCCTTCACCAGTGTTGCCTACTCCCCAGCAAGAAAGGCTGCTATTGGCTGTCCTAAAAGACGCTAGATAATGCCTGTGGTCCAATCAATGGTAAATATAGACCTGTTAGAATAGTTATAACTCATTCATTACCAGCATGTAGCCTAGCTTACTTTAAATTTGCCATTAGAAGAGATACTGATTTTCTGATAAACAGTCTATTTTATAAAATAAATACTGTAAATGAATAATAGAAAGGTGAGTAAAATTATTATATTTTATACAGGCTTATTTCATTTTCAGACAAATTCTAATGTATTTGAATTTGTTAGCAGTTTATTCAGATTTTGAAAAGGATTTCAGCTCTTTCAATTTAATTAATTGAATTTGAATAAAGAAATACTTGACTTGAAAAGATGCAGACCTGAACTTGAAAAGTTCAAAGACCGGCGCACCTGACATGTAACAACCATTCCATGCATATCGCTTTAGGTTAATAGAATATATTAATTAGGCTAGGTATACTTCCAAAATAAAAAAAATCCACCATACAGCTTCTTCTTTTTTTTTGTACAACTCGACTACTGATTACTAACAAGATGTTAAGTAATCATAACGTGTCCTTTAGCTCTCCCCTTTAACCCCCCTATGATCTGACACTATGGTCTGTCCCACTCAGGCAGGACTGTCAGACCTCCCATAGCAACCAAAGCAGGCCAGGCTGACCGGCTCGGCGTGATCGGCTTTCTGAGCGTGTGTTCT